>NC_085872.1:20764501-20922001 GCF_034702125.1 Engraulis encrasicolus | reverse complement strand
ATTGATTGAATCCTGAAACATTTAGCCATATGAGTGTTCATGTTGACTAAAGAAACTATACAGAGATAAGAAGTGTGTGAAATCCTGTAACAAAATAAACAATGTTCTTTGTGAGGCAGGCATAATTTTTATCACAAGTTGATATCATCTTTAAAACTAAAGAAAAGAAAAGAAAAAAGAAAAGAAAAGAAAAGAAAAGAAAAGAAAAGATTTGCACGTTAACTGAAGAGCAATCATGCACCTTAGTGGAGTCTGGCTCCCCAGCTGCAGTGCATACCTAAGCAGCACCAATCCCTACCATGCCGTTTTCGATTATATCACGCTCAGATGTCAATCAACAGCGCAGATGTGAAGGGAAACGGTACTAAAAGATGAAGTTCCTCTCAAATTGGCTAGTGTGAGAAAAATAAATAAATCTCACAGCATTATGCGCAGAGAAAAACTGAAGGAGGTGAGAGACCCCGTGAAAATCTGTTCTTGGCAAGAGTTAGAGCATTTCCTGTAAAATGTGAAGTTCAACTTTGGGGTATTATTCATAGAAATGCAATTAAATGTGCCGTGAAACTTTGAATCGGCTAAATAAATTGCTTTTCTCAATTACGTGTCCGGTGTTTGCCACACATGCTTTGAAGGTGTGTCTCTGAAAGTTTAGGGCAGCCTGCTGCCAAACTATTCTGGAAAGACGCATCCATTTTGCAAAACAGGAAGCCTACATCTTATCAAAGGTGGTGTAATGAAGGGAGAATACAAATTGGCATTGACATTGCAGAGTTTCACAAAGGCCACAGTAGCCGGCGAACAGCATATTGTTATGAAAAAAGAATTGCAATAATACCTGTCAGGCATGTCATTTTAATCATTTGCTTTTTTACTCTGACTGGACTGCTCTCTAGAAATCCTGTCAATGAAACAAATGGAACATTAGGCTGCACAGTTTGTTGAGACCCCAGGATTCCGGCTATTTTTACACCCTTTACTCAAACATGTTGCCCCCATGGACAGGAATAAAAAGGCTCTGTGTGAAAGTGGATGGTTAGTAATGGGAACAAATTCTGTTTTGCACACTTGTTTTTGACTTGTAAATGCACTGGAGAGGGGAGTTCACAACCTCTGTCCTTCAGCGAATTACAAAGCCAGGGCCTCACACGCCTATGTGCACGCACACACGCATGCATGCATGCACGCACGCGTGCGCACACACACACACACACACACACACACACACACACACACACACACACACACACACACACACACACACACACACACACACACACACACACACACACACACACACAAGAGATATGTGGGAACTAAAACTGAATTCATTATAGAAGTTAAGCCCACTGCTGTAAACCAGGGGACATGCAAAAGGATAGAGTTATGCATAATTGTAGTGTTTCTTCAGCTTAAGGTCATTTGACCTCTGGACTGCTATGCAGATACTAAATTAATTTTAGACCTTAAATATGGAATACATGCATATTTTCTTGACTAATGGAGAGGCTCTTTTGCCCAGTGCTGTTAAAATAAAAGTTTCAGGTCAAATGTATGACCAGCACAACCTCCAGTTACTCAACACCCAAAGTGATTCAGCGCTGAGCCTTAAAGGCAGACAATTACAGTGTATAGCAAAACTCTGCCTGTGCGCATTGTTGGCAATATTTACGGAGGGTTTTTTTCCTGAGGAGATTCGCTATGTATTTATGCCACTTGTTCTGATTTCAAAGGTAAATTTGTTCTACATTCCATAAACCGTAAATTAAATAATGTGGCCAGTGCGATATTGATCAAGTCTACACTGATTTTTTTTCGTAGCCCCTTAATGCACGCAGTACCTCCTGTGGCACGCTGTAATAGACATTGAAAGTTAACTACTATAGTACTACACTACTATGTCAGTGCGCAGGGACTTAAGTAAAACATTACGACTTGGTCATTGCCATTCTGGTAACAGCTAATTTCTAAAGCCGTGTCTTAAGGGGTTCAAATATAGCCATTCAAATTGTGCTTGGGGCTCTGTTTATTTGTGTGTTTTCCTGTTTTGTTTTGTTTTTTTACTGCAAGATACCCTTTCTGCTCTCTGCGAACACATTCCGCACCATGCAATGACGGAACTGAAGGAGGTTGCTAGATGGTTACACCGTCTTTGATATGCAACTCTTGTTATTTCTCTCTTCCTCGATTCATAATTATTTTAAAGGAATGCAACCGCATCAAAGGTCTGCACGTCGGAAGGAGTTGTCTCTTCAAAAGTGCCACCGCTCCAGTCCTTCGCTCCGATGCTCACTCTAAACAAACACAGTCAAATGAATAGCTAAGGAGACGGGGGCAGGCAGGAAATAGCTATCATTAATATTCATTTTTCCTCCTTCTTTTATTCACAGTGGCAGGGTTTTCTAATAGACATAAATTTGTCAGGTTATTCAATGTAATTTGCCTTTTGGAAATGTAATTTCCCCAGAGCGAAGGGCAGTAACCAACTTCTCCATGAATGAATGCATGGAGGCATAACTTAGCCTCTGGCTGTGTGTGTGTGTGTTCACGCTTGTGGCTTTTATGTCTGTTTGTTCTGGACTATTTAATTGTCTTTGCTTGATACTGTAAAATGTATGGATGCCATTGTAAAAAGGCAACGGTGATAGCAAATATTTCATTACATATCAAGTACACACAACAGCACAGGTTTTGATTTGAACACACGACATGTAATGGCCTGCACATTCAGCTGTTTGCCAAAGGCCATAAACATGTTATTTTGACTTGTCGTGTATGTGCGTGCATCCATGCACAGCATACTTAGAGTAGTTGTACATGAAGTTGACAGATAGCAATGTGAAGCCGTGTCCATTTGGGTGGAGCGGTCACTCTGTCACTCAGTCGTTCACACGTTCACTCAGTTCTATTATTTTTTTGCAGAATTGCTTAAAAATATGTAGCCTACTTAACCCATTGTGTCCTGGAGCGACATATATACGCTGCATTCAAGTTCTTGAGATTTGAGCTGTTTTATTAAAGATGTGGGTATGTTAGAGCTGAGTGAACACTATTCTAGCGCGAAATGAAGGTTCTAGATTTCAAATGCAACTTATTTCATGTTTTTATGTGCTTCGGAGGCTGAGATATTTAGATTTTAATAAGGAGAGGGCACCTTTTCCTAAAAAGGGCTTAGGTTAAAATGGGTTAAAGCTCAGAGCATCCTTTCAATACCCAAACCATATTAGCAGAGGCAGTTTGTGTCTGTTGATTTGCCACCAGGCTTTCTTATCTTTGCACATCCATGTGACTAACACCAGAGATTGCCAGGTAAAGTTGCACAACACACTTACACATAAACACAACACTGTTCAAATAGAACCAATCAATACAGTATATTGTCGCTCAATCAACAAGGGTCCCATGGGTATACATTGCTGAACTAGTTATATGCTCAACCAATTGTAATATAAGGGTCCCAGACATTGAGAGTTACATTAATGTTAATTAACTGTTATGCTCAGCCAACTATATTATGGGTCCCAAACAATATTACATGTTACTTGACTATTTGTAGTTCATTAACCATGTAGGCCTACTAATGTTAAAATAAGCAATAGCCTATAGCAATATTGTACCATTTCTGGAAATAACCACAGCTCTTTAGCTAGATTATTGAGTTTTACCGTTTACCTTTCTTCTTTTCTTTCAGCCATTCTCTTGGTGATGTCACTTCCAGTTACAAGCTAGCAATGGTCATTGAATGATACATTCAAGCTTGGAGATCACATTTGCATCGACAGACTCAGAGAACACCTGGAGGGGGGGTGGAAGGTGTAAAATGAGCTTATTTCCAGAAATGGTGCAGTTTCGCTTTAATAATAGATTAGCTGATAGCCATTTAACTGTTTATTATGGCCCCTTATTAGGAAGTGTTATCACTGCACCTCCCACTGTACAACTTTTATTGCAAACAGTCTTTGGCTCAGCACAGTAGCAGCAAGCAGGTTAACATACATGTATATCTGGCTGTTTCTGTAAACACTGCATTCCTGGCCAAGGATATGACAGTGGAACCGATGTGCTTTATATAAAGAATGCTCACAACCTGATGATTTATGCTTTGTTTACTGACAGTGTGTTCAGGAACACTTGGCTACCTGCACCGCAGCAGAAACCATTTGGGATTCTGCCGAGAATACTGTTCCTGAGAACGGTAGGCTACTACGTATGTGAAGGCTATGTACTGTATATAGCCTATGTTCAGTAGGCCTTTGTGTTAGGGGTAATATATTTGGATTTTATCCATGTCCAGAGTTCGTTTGGGTGTACCGAACCATGCTGGGCATGGATCCGACAACCATGTTTATAGTCCAGCATAGTAAACATTTTATTCCTAGAGGAATCTGGATTCATATCATTGATATTTTCATTCCAGTAGGCTATTTAAATACACAGTCTTTGGCATAGGTTCAATCATCAGCCCCGGTCTTGTGTTAGCTGATTGAGCCTGCCTTTGCGGTGCAGCAGGAACCGGATCGTTAACCCCCCAGACATGTAGACCGGACCAAACTGGTGGTGGTGGGGATGGAAGAGGAGATCTTGAACCGACTGTACATAAGGCTGCAAGAAAGGTGACACGTCATTACAAAGGAAACGATGGCCGCTGATTGGCTCTGACAAGTGCATTTGAGTCTTCCTGGAAGAACTACCGCAGGCTTACATTTCTGTCACATTTAAACAAAGAAAAAAGTAATGCTTCATTTTTTAAGTGTTTTTATTTAATGCTTTCATTTTTCTGATTGCATATTGCAGGTCTCACTTGTTTTCAAATACCAAGTGAAAAAAACCTAACCTGAACCGTAACCGTATCTGTATCCGTGGACAAAAGAAAGAGCCGAATCGCGTGGGTGCATGTATGTGTGTGTTGAAGAAGCACTTTGTAAATACATCCTTTGTATCCAAAAATATGATTTTTCTATTATTATACTATTATCTATTATCACTGTTGCTGTTGTTGTTGCTGTGACATTCTTTTCATGATTGGGTCTAAATTGCAACAGCAAAAATATTTCCACCAGATCCAGATTTTCTGAGGAAAGTTTTCCTTGCGAGAGAAAATACTGATATTCTGCTTCTCTCCTTCATTATAAGACGGTAACCTCATGTGGTAATTGTCATGGAATCAGCTCAACAGTGCTTGAAATATTATTACATATTTATCTTTGTAATTTTCACATGCAATGTGTAATTTAATTTCCCTAAGGATCCATTTAACTGAAGTGTGCTTCAGTGCATCCACGTACGTATATGTTTGCATATTGAAAACAAGTGTGTGTGTGTGTGCGTGCGTGCGTGCGTGCGTGTGTGTTTGTGATTGTTTGTGCTGCATTAGTAATTAACGCGGCACTGTGCATCACTAAGAATAGATTGTTGTCTCCTGCAGTTGTGTTACTTACTACCACCATATGTCTAGGTATTGACACCAGAATAATTCCATCTTGTAACACACACACACACACACACACACACACACACACACACACACACACACACACACACACACACACACACACGTGCACACGCACACGCACGCACACACGCACGCACACACGCGCACACGCAGGCACACACACACGCACGCACACACACACGCACACTCCCGCTCTATCTCTTTCCCTCACACATCTTCCAGACATCCAAACATCCATTACGTGTACCCAGAAAGACACAAGGAAGGAGTGTGGAGAGTGGCTTAAGATTTTTTTTTCTCGCTCTCTTCTCCCCCTCATGTCCTGTTTTTTTTTTTTTTTAATGAAGGCAAAGGCCTTTCCCTGAGAGGTGCACACAGAAGCTTGGCAACCAGACTTTAAATCTTTGTCAGGGATGAAAGAGCAAGAATAAATTGCAGGCAAGAGGGGTTAAAAAAAAGCAGTCCTCCCATATCAAGGGACACTGGTGCACCCAGCCGTAGATCTTAGCGAGATTTGGCCACAGGTGAAGCAAGAATTCATTTAATGTGTCTTGATGCATTTCCTCCATCACCGCATCAGAGGAAGGACTTTAACATAATACACCATGGTACACCAAAGCTGTGGCAAATTGCAGCGAATGACCACTACATCTTTTGAATCTGAATTTTGAGGGTATTTTGTTAACTGACCATATGTGCTTACTCTCCCTCTTCTATCCTTTGTAAAAGTGAGAAATTCCGACATTAATTTCACGTAATTATAAAAAATATTTTGTTTCATTTTGCAGCACTATTCAAGCACCAGGCAGGCTACCAAAAAAATTCACTTAGAAAATGTATAGATGTGCATGAGACCCAAAGGATAGGAATACAATGAAGTTTGAGTCTGAAGTTGTGACCTACCTATTCCTGACATTCCTCCAACACAACTGTGCAAGATGACTTCAAAACTGTGACTTATTACAACAACAATACGCACTGTAGCTGTGCTCATAACAAAGTTGCTAAGTAAACTGTCCTCATCTTAAGTTTTTAAAACAGAACATCAGGGAAGTCAAGCAAATCACAAAGGGCCATTTTTCTGTAGCTGCCATTGAGAAAGCACTTACAGCAGCCTCAGGGCTCAGACATGTAGATTCAAAAAATGGTCCTTTCTCTTGCTTTCACAGTCACCGAGTTCCCTCATTAAGCAACTATTATTTATTATCGTACAGTTAGTCATCATTATTTGTTGGAGAGCAAAAGCTATTTAACCATACCATAAAGTGATGCAATAGAGAAATGTTGAACATGCATGTCCAATCCATGCATTTTCATTTGCAATATACAGTGTTTCTCAAAGTGGGGCGTAAGCCCCCCTGGGGGGGCGCGGGGGCATCTCAGGGGGGGGGGGGGGGTAAAGCCCTCACCAACATTATATTATTAATCGTCGTGAATTTGAATATCATAGGAAATGAGCACACATCTGCATTCAACTGCAGTCCCTCTTTGTTTAATCTCCACCAGTCACCTTTCCTTTGATTCTGCGCAGCGATCGCAAAATCAGTCTGTGCGAGTACTGCTGTTGCTTGGGGGGGCTCGGAAGCATTCAGACCCTCTGAAGGGGGGAATGATGGAAAAAGTTTGAGAACCACTGCAATATAGGAAGCCTGGTGCCTCAATGTGACAGAAATATACTGTAGCCCACATACTTTCAAGGCCCTACCACACTCATCTGTAGGACTAGGTGCATGAGAACTCCAGAACTGGTCACTTCTCGGGTTGAACTGGACGATAGCTCTTGGTCCATTTGCTTAAAAAATAAATACATTTAAAAAGTGTCCTGGAATGGACTGCAGGGCTGCATCTGGGGATATGCTGATTGCGAAAGCTGGAGCTGGGATAAGGTGCCAGGGCAATTCTAACTTTAGTCTAATATATAGGTGATTCATTGATGATATGTTGCCTGTATAGTTGCTGCAGAAAGCTGTGAGTGTGACCCAGAGGACAGAACCCTACTAATATATGGTCTCTGGACACACGCACACACACACACACACACACACACACACACTCATGCGCTGAGGTCAATGTGAGGTCCTGTTGGATGGCCTTTCATTTCAAACTACTTTTTCTGAAGTTGGTATACCTTTTTTTTAAAGTGAGTACAGAAAAGTAACACCTCACATTGTGGTTAGGGGTACTGTACTGGGTCACCATGAATACAGTGGCTATGTAAAATATCAAGCTAATGCTACAACCTGTGTGTCTAACATACAACATAACGTGTACTGCATGTCATTCTACCAAAGCCATGGCCAATCAGATCTTATGCCCATGAACTGAAAGACATACCTTTCTTTTTAAATGTTATATTTGGACCTTTTATGCCTTTCTTTGACAGGCAGGAGTCTTTATCATGGCAGGACTCAAACCTGGGTCCAATGTGCTTTCTTGATAAGGTCGGTGCTTCATGGCACCTTCACATTGGGCCAACTCTCCCTTTGGCACACACTTTCTGCGCTTTCATCTTCTGCGGATTCTCCGCTCTGAAAATGTGCCATTTCCCTCATACGTAGCCTCTTACTGCAGCAGGGGGCTGAAAATGCTTGAGTACATCATAACAACATTGCCATGACATTACAGAGAGCCATAGTGCTGCGCTAAGGGGTTAACTCCGAAATACAGCACATAGCTCAACATGGGCATGGTATATGTTGAATGGGGGCTGACTCTTTGCCTACCAAGAAACTATGGAGCCTGGATTTTCTGAGAAAGCAGTGACAGTCCATGGAAAACCTAAACCAAACTGTAAATTTGAATTCCCTTTAAAACCACATGCCAAACAGTTCTCCGATTTTCATCAACATGTGGAATTCATGTCAATATCTAAACTCCCGTCCTATCCGCAAGCACAAGGCGAAGATGCCATGATGTGCCGTTAATGTGTGCACTGCAAACTGCTCTTTTGGCAGCACAGCAATAATTCACAGCAAAAATGCCAGTGTTAAATTAACTCTGAGGGTGTTAAATTTAACACTGGATGAGTGTGTATATGCGTCCACTCTTTTGGGAGTTAATTTTACACTAACACTGGTGTTAATATTCTTACACTGAGATATCGTTAATTCTTTAACACTGTGGGGAGTTAAAAATTAACACTGACTAACAGATCTCTAGTGTCAGTGTTAATATTCTTACACTCAGCTGTAGTTATTTCCAACACTTTAAAGAGTTAAAAGCAACACATTTTAAGTGTTAATTTTACACCACACTAGTATATTTTTACACTTAAATATAGTAATTCCAACACTGTAGGTAGTTAAAATCTAACACCAGCTAGTGTCACTAGTACACTCCACAAGTGTCATTTTAATAAAATGTAACACTACTGCGGCTGACAATGCTACACTGACTTCCAATGCATTCAGACCAATGGGTGTATAATTTGATTACTAATAAACCCACCCAACCACCCACTAAACCCATATCAAAAATACACAAGGCAAACACTTCTTCAGAAAATGTATGTTATTAAATGGCCACCACACCACATTAACACTTAACAGTTTGCATGGATTCACATATAATTACAATATGGAACAAGATACACTTGATCATCTCGGTCATTTGAAAATTGCCTATCACAAGGTCTGTAATATACCAATTCATTTACAGAGATCACTGAGAAAACCTCATTTTTCTCCTCAATGCCAAATGCATTTAAATGCTCATCAAAAAAAACATCTGAGACTTTACAAATCAAAAGATAGGCATTTCTGTCTTTAACAATGATACTGTCAATCCTGTTGAACAAAGGCATCTCATTTTCAACTCCAGTTATCACGTACATCCCAACTTGATACTCTGTGCCATAGTTTTTGACCCAGGAAGTGGTGGAAACTGATGACTCGTCAAACACTTCATTCAGCACCTCTCCACCCTCTATACTGCTGACCGGGACTTCTAAGATAGGACCAAACTGTAATCTCTGAAAAGTAAAGTTCTCAAAATGAAATGCCAACTGAGCCTGGTGTTTCTTAACTAGAGTCTTGGCAATATTTTTGAAGTTTTTCACAGATCTCTTAAAAAAATTGTGCTTCCCTTCAAACCGCATACACCAAATGTGTATTAATGGCCCAATTCTTCTAATAGCGCTGGGGTAGTGGATCATATGGTGATGCTTGGGAATGAGATTGTGCTCTGGGAAGACGGATTTAAAAAGGGTATGATGTTCAAAAATTAGATGTTTCAAATAGCATGTCATTCCATGAGATACAGTGGGTGAAAACACAATGTTTACAATTTGAATCAAAAGGAGTAACAATTGCCAACAGGTATCCTCTCTTTCAACCAAATCTCCAAATATCAGTGGGGCATTGCGGACAAGGCACCAAGACTGGATCGCATTGAGTCCCAGATCTTTGCTGTTGTCATCAAGCTTAAGCGCGCTTGGCCTGTTCTTTCTTTGAGTATACCCATAATTAAAGCTATGAATTCTTTCAGTCAATGAACTCAGGGATATTGAATTTTTGATCAGATACTGAAACACAAGCTTTAACTCATACTGCACCACTCCCTCCAACAGGTCATGCATTATGTCTACAGCATAATTGCTTGACGAATGGAAAAACTGGAGGGAATTGAGTGGACAGTCTCGTTTGACACCAAATGTTGATTTCAAAGCAGGATTTTCCTGGATAACACGAACATGCTCTATATGAAGGTCTTTTGTACGTAGGGTTAAGCCTGGGTGATCTTCACTGAAAACTGACTGATATTGACTTTTATCAGTTAAACATAACCTACAGCAGTATGTCGCACTGAATGATTCGACGAAACCAAAGAGTGCATGTAGAGCTAAATTGTCTCCTGTGACCTGAATGACTGAACCCTTCACAGGTGTAGCTAAAAAGGGCAACTGTATTCCTTCAGTCTCCAGAATCTTTAAATCATCTATAAGTGGCTTCAAAATTGGCTCAAATCCATATTTCTTAAGGTCCTCTGAGTGAAAAAGAGCAACAAGGTGAATATTCATTAACACAGAATTGAGCTTTGGTGATAAATTTCTCAAAACAAAATAAACACATCCAAGTTTGTGCACTCCCTTTTTAGATCCTAGAGCATTAGCCGTTTCTATGTCATCATAGTAGAGTTGGATCTGAAGAGCATGTTCGTGGTGAGAAAATAAACTATGATTTTTAAAGTAGGACCCATCACTTATATCTCTGTATAATCCCTCCTGTTGTGGTTTTACTTCAGTGAAACTGTTACAGAGTTCCTTGCTACTAAACATTGATGAGAGAGACCCACGGATAGGCACATACATGAACTTATCATTGACTGGAACTTGCCTATATGTGCCTGTTATTCTGTCTCTTCTTACATCAAAACGGACACCCAGAACATGCTCTACATATATCAGGGATATCTACTATATTCCATTTCTTTTCAAAATGCCTCATCCTTTTAGTTTCTGTGTTCAAACACGAAAAAGGGTTTTCTAGTTGATCAAAACAACTCTCAACTCTCTCCAAAGTTTCTCTTGATGCATCAGAAGACAAACAATTAACAACAGCATCCTTTGCGTGAGCATGAACATCATTAACCAGTTCCTCCATTGAATCAACTAGATACTGCACAGTGCTCTCTGGAACACCTGAGGCTTGAACCTGAGCAATAACAGAGCTGCACATGTCCCGAATGTGTTTCTTTTCAACAGGAACATGTGTAGTAACATTCATAGGAGGATCCACATTCACTGATGTTGACGGTCCAGCCACAGCCTCAAGTTCAAAACTGGTGACAGGATCTGGATCAAAACAGTCTTTATGCACTCGAGAAAGGTGACGTTGGTAACCAGAATACGTACCAAAAGTGTTAAAACAACCAGGTTCTCCACAGTTCAATTGCAGAGACTTTGCGGGATACAATCCATGCTCAAATTTCAAGTGTCTAAATAACATTGAACAACTGGTGTGGTGTCGTTTACAAAGGTAACATGTGTACATTTCTGGTCAAAATGTACAGTCTTCAAACCTCACAGTGAAGAAGTCTTGCTCGGATTTCTTTTACCCTGGGATTTTCTTTCGCTTTGCCGACGTCAATGCCATACACAGTGGTTTGGATGAAGATGAAGAAGCTGGACAGGGCATCATCATACGACACAGCAAAAGCATAGTGTGCCTTGAAAAGCTCATCAAAGGCAGCAACTGGGGTCTGCATCCTGCAGGGAATGGCCTTCTGGTCCACGATGATGTAGAAGTCCTGGATGCAGCTGCTTCTTTCTCCAACACCGAGCAGAAAGGGCTGTCTGGGGTCAGTTTCTTTAAGGAAGGTCTCCATGCTTGATCCCACCTGTCAGTGAAAAAGTGAGTGTGAGTGATGATGTTTTTACTCAAGCCATTTTAATTCATGTGTGACTGACTGTATGAATGGATGTCTGACCCCACGAGTGAGTGAGTGAGTGTGATGAAATGTTTTTTACTCAAGGCATTTTAATTCATGTGCGAATGAATGTATGAATGGATGTGAACAATACACAACTTGATATATTAATGATGAATGCAAGGCATGGATCGATGAATGTATACAACATTAATTTATGTTTGTGTGATAAATGGGTGCATTACTTTTTTTAAACTATTTAACTACATCTAAAGAATTACAATGCCACATTGGCTCTTGAAAACCTTGCATTGGTGATGTACAGTCCTTATAATACCTTCATGAACTTGATCAGGCGTCGAGTAGCCTCCGACGCACTCATCTTGCCACTCTTCTTCCCTTTAACTGTTGGAGGCAGGAGGTGAAGCAGAAGCAGGATGGCAGCCATCTCAGAATCCCACTCCTCAGAATGCCAGACTGCATGAATAGAAGTGACACAATGCTGCATCAGTTACAGTTCAGTTTTCTTTAAAGGTGCATTGTATAATATTTTAGTTGCTTCTTTCAAAAATACATGCTGCCCACACATAAATGTTACCTTTTTCACAAATACACACTACCACCATCTACAAAGTAATTGTAAGTATTCATTATGACTGGGAAAATTGCACTTTTCATACACGAAAAGGGGGATCTTCTCCATTATCTGCGATTTTGAATGTCCAGAAATAGACAATTTTGGCTGCAAAACTTACTGTACTTTGGTCATACTAGTAAATATTAGTTCATTATTTAGTAAATATTCATGAAAAGATCAAATGTGGCAGTAGAAAACACTTTCAATGAGCAGCATAGTTGCAATAACTACTCTGGTCACATCCTACACAGTGCACCTTTAATTACATGATGGATTGAATATGATTAGCAGTAAGAAGCAGTGTGTACACACATAATTTGTAATAAAGGGGAGAAAAACATGAGAGAACACAAGAATGTCCTGTTTTCTTTTTGCACTGAAAGCATGAATAATTTACAGTATCTACTATTCAGTGGGCTATGGGTTAACTTTAGTTTGCTCCTGGTTTCCTGTCTTACATTAGTATTTGAAAATAGTTGTGATGTCAGACACACCTGGATTAATCAGTTGGTTCAATAATGTAAGACAGGAAACCAGGAGCAGTCTCAAGTTCAGGTAGTAGTGGATGTGTGCAGATTATTAAGATTATGAAGCCTGTTAACTCTTACCACAATCGTCAGACTCATGTTGTGCAGACAGAAGCAGCTCATCAACATGCGGACTCGGAGTTAGGTTCTTGCAGCAATCTGCGATGACTCTCGGTTTGAAAAAGGTTGGCCACTTGGAGAGGAATTTACCAGACACCTCCTCACCAAAGATCATTGAGAAATCTTGGTCAATCTTAAAACAGAAAAGATGAAGTGGAAGAGAACACAGTTGTCATGGCACTATATGCATCAATTAAACAGTCAAGCAAAATAAGGCAACCACAAAATTGTCAGGAGAGCATTTTGTGCTTACCAAACCAGGTGTATCTAAGAATCTGGGAAAGAGATTAAGGACAGTAGAGGCACTTTCTGGGTCTTGAATGACTCTTTGTCTGTGCTGGAATGTGGCCTTCATCTTATTTCTGACAAGGAGTGCATCACTTGAGTGTTTCATCGCCAATATGGCTTCCCTACATTCCTCCCCGGTCAACTGCCTCTCATCTGAATGGATACTGCGTGGAGTCTTTGGGCCCTCTTGGAAAGTTGTCTTGGATTTTTTGCGGTCTTGAGCAGAGGTCCGCTGAACAGTTTTCAGCCTCCACGCTAGATAACCCGAACCACTCTGATGATCATAAAAATGTTCCTGTTGATGAAGAAAAACAGAGACTCATATCACCTGAGAAAAAAACTACAGGAAAACCTTTTAACCCTAGTGAAAGCCACAGACAAGGGATGCCATGCCACACCCAGGACTGGCAGACTTGCTACTGACAAAAACAGTATTAAAAATATACACAGAATATACTAGGATGCATTATGGTTCGCACTCACATAGCCATTCTTGGAATCTGGGTCACTCAATTTTGGGAACAGTGTAGTAATCCCAAGTGCATAGAGGTTCCGCACATTTACCTGAGGTACCCTCCTAGGAAGAAAGAGATCACAAAAAAATGGCAAATTTCATTCATGAGTACTTTTTATTACAGTTAACCCATTGATGCCATAGAGCGACATTGACCCTAGTGCCCAGAGATGCATTATGCAGCATTCGGGGTCATGGGTGCAACAAGAGGGTCTTGGCTTTTAAATGCAATTATTTTCATGTTTTTATGTGCTAGCGATGCTGGGATATTAAGGTTTTTGTAGGTTTACAGCACCCTTTCTCAAAAAGGGCTACAGCATTTAGCAGGCATTTTTATGCAGGTGCTTTAGGCATCAATGGGTTAAGCAGAACATAAAAAAGGTTTTAAAAAGTATATAAAGGTTTTTTTAAATGACTAAATAAGAAGCTTAATAAAATAAACAGCTAAACTACAACTTAAGAGAAAATTAAATAGCTGAGTAAAAATAAAAGCTAATGATACATTTGAACAACCACAATCCAATATTGCAAGTGCATTCACTTACCCATGGTACTCAACCATATCTGCCACAAGAATGTTGACCATCTTTCTTCTTGTAACATCACTGAGGGTGCTTGCTTTCTCATACTCTTCCAATATTTCTTTTCCACTGGGCTTTGAACAAAGAGCAGCTCTAACAATCTGAAACGACAACTGCATCATCATTCACACTGCAAGCACAGTAGGTATTTCATCTGATGTAACAGTTGATTGGCATGATCAATGAAAACTAGCCATCATAGCAGAGCATCTTCAGTCCAACACCATAGAGGTAAAACATAACACTAGAGTTGACACCGCAATTCACGACAGTAAAGAGAAACGGCACATGTATCCTCCAATATTGTGTAGGTAGTGTAGGTACCTTCAGTCAATACAAATCAATGGAGAACACACCCCACTCAGTCAAAAATTGGACTAAATCTGTGTGAATATGAAGTAACATATTCAAAGACCAGATTTGAAATGTCATGCAACACACTTCAACTATTGTCCTTGTATAGTGTGTTCATGGACATTTTTCACATTATTAAGTGATTTTGACAGAGATGAGCCTCCTTCTCCATTCATTTCCATTTCTCAGGTCTACCTCCAAAAAATGGCAGCTACGGATTGCCGCGAAAAGGGCGGCCGGGTCCACTCTAGTGTTATGTTCTACCTCTATGTCCAACAGCTACTGAAGTTACAGTACTAATATACTTATTGTGAAACTTTAATATAAGGCTCGACATTAAGGGTGGGCGATACATATCGTCTGCGAAGTTATCGTGAATGTTGTTTTGACGATGAGTAATTTTGCAATATCGAGATATTAAGGGCGTTCGTGATGGCGTAATTTTGACGAGCGAGCATGCTCAGTGTGTCCGCGTGAAGCATCATGGTTAGAATTTGCCGTTCAAGACGCAGTTGAAGGGAGTGACCTCTGCGCGGCAGTCGTGTCACATGGCGTTGAACCATCGCGGGAACAAATTTTTTGTCAAGCAACTCCGCAGTAGCAGAAACCTACTGCCGGGCAAGAAGACCTCCTCCATGATGTGAGGAATCTGCCGTGATTGGTGTTCATAGCTCATGTGGTTCATGTGTGTGTAGTTGAACGTGCTTCATTTTCTACATGCTGAAATGCATTTCATGCACAAATGCAGCATACTCAGATTGGTATCATCCATATGTATGGTCGCACAACCCACTTACAACAGAAAAAAAAAAGAAACAAACCACCCTGTCGTCAGATGCTCCATCTTCGCCACGTTAGGAGTGTATGCCGTAGGTTACAAAACCAGTATTATTCCGCGGGCCGCCTGCTCGACGGTTAGAGTAGTGGTTGCGCGCCTGACTTCCATTCATGAGGTCCTCGATTCGAAACTGCACCGAAACACGGAGAGTCTTTAGTTGCTGCTGGTTAATGTGGAAACAGACCAGTTGCGAGAGACTTATCTTGTCTTTTATGTATGAAAGTGCACGAAACAGAGTGGCCTTTGTGGTTGGCGCGCCATGGTAAAGCTACATATTGAACACCTGGGTTCAATCCTCGCAGCATGGGTTGGCGCTGTTAAGTACTTTTAAAACGGTCCTATCTGAATGACGACTTTGGTCCCAAAACACAAAATGAATAGCCTAAAGTGAGTACTAATTAACTGAATTATTACATGGAAGTGAAGCCAAATCATCACATAAGACTTGTTCCATGATTCACTGAGTGGTAACCTGTATCTCTACCACAATACCACCCGATTTCTCTCCGAGACGCAGAGAGAGTCTCGCATTTCACAAGCATGTGCCGACGATGGTAAGCACGTCATGGAATTAGCGCAATGATTATTTAATTCCACGAGAGGGCGCCCTGGTACACCCGCTGTCAAAATAGGTAGATCCACCCACAGACCTATAGATCCACCTTCTTTGCCGCTGTTGAAATCTCGTCGTCCTGATGTGTCCAGCTTGGTTGCGACGCAGTTATCCCCTCCTTTTTATGACCAAGCAAATCACGTTTTGATCAAATCTTTTGCTGCGTGGTTGCAAACGACCCTATTTTTATGAAGTCGCTAAACTCAACAAAGCGCTGTGACAGGACTCCTCCAGACAGCGACAACAGCCAAGCCTTTGAGCCAATAGTAATGTTGTTGTGAACTGGAGAATAAGTCTGTGAACCAATGAGCTGAGAGGGGCGGGCTGCAGCGTTTTCAGGAGACGGAGAGAGAGAGGTCTCGTGTCGTGTCACTCGTGCAGCTTTCTGCTGCTGGGCAGTGAAGGAGAGTTGCTGTTATCCAAATGGTGGATTTACATGAGGAATTCAACCATTAAACCAGCCATTGCATGATGCTGAGGGCGTTTTGGAACTATGTGCTTTAATCAGCAACTGTCTGTGATTATGGAAAGCCAAATAGTTAGGAAGAGAAATAGCTTTGTCTCTGGTCTGAGAAATCGCGTTAGCATGCTAGTTAGCGAACTAAGCTAAGCAATGTTGTTCTCTAAAACTACATTGGCTGTTACTCACTACTCAAACACCCACCTGCATGTATAGATATCATAACTGCTTAGGTGGACAAGTAATGTTAAGTTAGACTAGCGCAGAGAGTTAAATTACAATGTGTGAAATCCAACACATGCAATTTGCAGCTGCCATAGTTAGGTTCTGATTCCTATCTACAAATGCACTGTTTCCAGTCAAAAATGACTGTCTAACAGAATCATTAGCAATACATCATAAACCTATTTTTTATTTACATGGATATGTTTTCATGACAAGTGATGAAGTATTACTTTACAGTCCAGCATATGCATATTATTAAATTCAAAAAGTGAAAGCTCTTCAGCACAGCATTATCGTCAAATTATCGTTATCGTGAAAATTCTAAAAATTATCGAGATAACTTTTTTTGCCCATATCGCCCACCCCTACTCGACATTGGTCTTAATTGACATCAGGGTCGATAGCATTTGGTCAACTTACATCTCTTGCAACATTGACATCCAGGGGTCCTTCAATAAGCTGTCTTCTCTCAGTCTTTGTAGATTCCAGTATCACTGTTGAGTCAGTACCTGATGATGACCCTGGGGATGCACATGATGATGATGGTGACCAGTCTGATGAAGATGAGCCCTCTAAGAATGTCACCTCAGTGTGGATATCTAAGAAAAAATACAGCATTGTAAATGACAATTGACAATCCTGCTCCTAGTTTCCTATGTTCACTTCAAACACACCTGGATTAATCAGTTTGTCCAATAATGTAAGACAAAAAAGGTAGTGAATGTGTGCATATAGCCTAGTGACCGAGACAGGAAATATGTTATAGCTCAATTTACCTTTTGTAGAAGACAAACTAAAACAATAATTAAATATATGCGCCTGCAATCACTTACCATTACATTCCTCTGCCTTGAAAAACACCCCTGATGACTTTAAGAGTTCATCAAATATGTCTGAATCCACTTCCACATTACATGAATCCCTCAGCCTCAAAGAAGCAGAATCTGGCCAATTGAATTTCACCAGCACTGAAACACAAAATACTGTCAATTAGCAAAGTATGGGAACAACAACCATGCATTGAGCAAAGCTGCTGAACTATAAATACACTGGAGTTAGCAGGAAATATAACTTTCATCTGCAGTTTCCAACAAAGACACTGTAAAACCTTAAAAGCACAAATAAACACAACAGTCAAATTAGCCTAACAGTTAGGCCTACCTGCTTGCAAAAACTGGGAGTAACTGTACTCCTCCTCGGCCTGTGGTACCCTGACCCATTTGCTGACTACATTATATTCTACAGGAACCAGCATGTTGCTTTAAAGACAAAAATGGCATTATTTGAGGTAGGCCTATTACTAAATCACACACAGTGACCCTCGCCCTGGTGTAAAGGAGGGTGACTGAACACTAGGCTACAATTGCAGTGACTAGTTCCAACACATAACGGACAACGTGACACTGACCCTGATGAAGGAAAATAAAATCAAGTTACTGTAACAAAACATACACACACACTTGTCCTGTGCGGTGCTGTGTTTTGTGAGCGAACATTGTGGGAACTGTAAGATAGGCTTGAAAACACGCAGAGCTTTCCAGCCGCACTTGTCAAGGCTAAAAAAAAAAAAAAAAACAAGCCAAATCTTACCGAGGGTCTGCAAGCTGCAAACCACAAGACCCCGAATTAACTCTCTTCGTGAAGAAAGCGCTTAACATGATCAGACAGACACAGACCACGATTTCATAATTGTTCTAGCTCTACATGATGGAGCACGAGCACCGAACAAACACAGACCTCAACTTGGTCGCGCTCACAACAGCTGGTTCTAGAGTTGATATGCGGGAGACCTTCCTTGTTCTAGCCATTCATGATTATACGGGACAAATCACGTCTCTTACCGGTTCAATATGGGGCGCATGATTTAACTACCATAACGTTACGTATTTCAAAGGACGGTGGCAACCAAACAGACCCAAACGCCGATGTGTTATCAATAAACAGCAATAGGAAACCGAAAATGTAGTCAGTTAACCCCTACACCGAGTTACCAAACTAGCCACAACCCTACAACGTAACTTGCAAATGTCGATATACTACACTCCAAACGTGTACAGCATGTTAAATTCACCCATACTATACAAAAAGCCTTCCCGTATGAAAACATAAATTATTTGAGGGACTATTTGTTTTACCAACCCCTGGTCCGGTGCCGTGTTGGCTATAGCATGCTAGCTAAGGTTTGTTAGTTGGCCTAATTCGCTTAGCTACCCTGCGGACAAAATCAACCACAAAGCGATTATATAAGTCCAAAATTGACACTTTTACCGACTAAAACGTAACTTACCATATAATAGATAAAATTTCACAACGACATGGTTGACTGCTGCCGCTGCTGACGGGTCCCACTCCCAGCCAGGCAATGCTCCAGCAGGAAATTCAAAGGGTGGGTGTGTCCAATCTAACGAGTCACAGTGTAAATTCAGAAATATTAACATAACGACAGATATTAACTCTGACACTATCCGGGACTGACTCCAGAAGGGGTCAATATTACTCAATTCTGAGTAAAATTACTTGTAACCCCTGTTAATTAACACCAACACTGAAAAATTAACTCGGGCACATTTGCTGTGTTGAAATACACACCATGAAGCCTTTTGTTAAATGATGCTTGATTTATATACAATACAGAAGGATTTGCATTTGCTGTTATTTCTGGTGTTTCGCTGTCTTTGAAAAGGACATCTCTGCCTCTCTGAAAAGCACATCTCTGTTTCTCTGAAAAGCACATCTGTTTTTCTCTGAAAAGCACATCTCTCTTTCTCTGCTTCATTGTTGGTGAGCAGTGACATGATATGACAGTGACGTGACATTATATTGACGTGATATTATTGAAAAGTGGTGGATTTCAGCTTGCCATCAGTATATGACTTGCCTGTATGCTGAAGAATGAGTGAAGAGAAAAGTGCTTAGGCCTAAGTCGATAGGAGAATACATTTAAAACACAGACAAAGTGATACCACACAAGCCTGGTCCTGGTCCTGACCATCCCATAATACTACCATTTCATTTCGTATTCATGGTCTGGAGGTTGTTTGATCTGACACGAATGCAAGAAGCGGGAAGGACATTTTCTGAAAAATCAGGATAAGTTGTCTATCTTCGGCGATGTAGGACCGTTTAACAGACATGTCTGACAGAACATCCTACAACAGGATAAAATTACAATGTAGGACCGTTTGTCAGAACACTGGCCAAATCCTACCGGCAACATCGCTCCACAGAAAACCGGTAGGCCTACCATACGTAATGCGGAGCCAAGCAGAGAGATTCTAGAATGAGAGGGGACATATGGCGGCCATCTTGGTGACGCCTCCGGGGTGCTATTTCGCGATTAAGTAGACCAGATCTGAGAGTCAATGGGAAAAATGAATGGGGAAACTGAGTATAGGACGGAGGGGAACCCAGCGGTTGTGAAAACCATATGGTTGAAACGACCGTGAAAAACTGATCAATCTAGACTACTTGGTTGTGTCATACGAGTCAAAATAAAGCTTTTTGAGCCACTTTTCTCACGGTTTTTTTGACAGAGCGCAGGCGCAGTAGTTCCATAACGGCACGAGAGCAACGGCTTTTCAAAACTGAGCATGTGCATAATTTCGCGTGCGCCGATGCAGCCAGATGATTGGATCACTGGCAACGCAGCTCAGCAGGCACATTGGCTCTTGTTACCAGAAAGGCGGGAGATGTGCGGGTAGACGCCATATTTGCGTTACGAATCTTCACCGTTAATTTCTATGTACCTGTTCTATCTCCTCTTACTAGAATATTTCTGAGCCAAGTCTCTTGGTGGAAGTACGTAGAATGGTGCGCGAGGCTAATACCACACCATTTCTGAAAAGAAGCTAGTTTTGCCCCTCCCCTTGACTTAAATGATTGGCTTTTACCTTTCTACTGCATTTCCAGTCCTTTTCTGTCTGGCAACACAGATTCTACACATAGACACACAGAGGTACACATCAGTAGGCCTACATAATCATAGTAAGCCAACACCACTAGTCAGTGCTTAATTTGAGACGGAACATGCCGGAACAGGATCCCCCACCTCGTAATTTTGACCCCCCTGTGTTCCGGGACTTATTTTGGCTGATCCGGCACCTCCCGTGAATTAATAAAATAGGGCCTATATATATAGCCTATTATAACGGACTACCTCTGCCTCCTCAGGAGTGAGAGCGCAGCATCATGATGTTCACTAGGCTACATTTCCCATCTCACCGTGCAGCCTATACATTGGGTTTGAGACTGTCAGGATCGCAACAACCACGAGTGAGCAAGCGAGAAGGAACCACGAAGTGTGCGCGCCGAGAAGATCACCATTTCTGAATCACGAAAGCTAGACAGTAGACACTGATGTGCGCTGTTCCAAATTGAGACCGAGCGCGAGAGTCTGCAAACAAGGGTTTGCAAAAGTGCACTACTAAAAAAAGAAAAAAGATATTCGCTGTGTTGATCTAAGTTATTTCTTATGTGTTGGTCAGTGGTTTTATTCATATTTGGAAAGGTAACGAAGGCTAAACCAACTCATAACCTTTTAAACTTTAAAATAGCCTACAGTCGGCTGCACGTTACAATATGGTAGAGCTGAAGGCAACGCGCACCGACTTAAAAAAAAAGATCGACATCATATTTTATAATCGCGACGCAGGGGCATGCAACAGTTAATCATATATGACATTCGACATAGTGAGAGTGTTTGAGTGAAAGGGAGAGGATTCTGAAGTGGCGACCTCTCCACGTATTGCAGGAGAAGTCCAGCGTTTGAGTGGCTATTTTGGTGAGGGAAGCGCAATTGGCAGCCTACTGCTTGTCCCACACATTTAAGAATCATAACTATTATGGATCTACATTTCCATCCCGAGTATCTGATTAAATGTAGGCTACATGAAGTTGCCCCTCCCTCGCTGTTTGTTCATATGCGCGGATGAGATGGAAAGCCTGGCTGTGCCAAACATTGTTTAAAAGTTTTCATCAAATTTTGGTCGGCGCACAAGGTTTTGGACATACTAGTTTATAGTGGCACGGGCGCCTGGGCCACTTTTGGTGCATTAATCAGCCATGTAGCAAAAAGGATAGATAGCCGAGGTGAGAGGATGATATCTTCCACGGCTGGCGAGCGCTCTGCCTAGTGCGCGCGTTTCCTTCCCTCCCAGGACCCGACAGCTGCTTACAAGTCAATTTGAGCACGAAAACAGCAAAGACAATGTGATTTTTCATTAAAATATGGCATACACGCTCCAAATAAAGCACTGGTTGGAGGGATTTTCAATCGGACCGCAGCGCGAGCAGACAGTCAGTGTGAAAAGCCAAGTCTAGGGAACATCGCCGTCTTCGCTGCCGCTCGCTTACCATCAGTGCACGAGCCCTTGAAATAGTGAAGTGGCATATCGCAACAGCACATGCGGATTAGCCAAATTATATGCAAGAAAGTCGCCAACAAAGCGTGGATTTGCCAACGTTGTGTGAATACGGGGAAAGGATAACAATTGGAAAGCCATGCGCTGTCCTTTCCATGGGTAGTAGAAGACCGATTCGGTTTCTTTTCACCTCATGTGGAAAGCATAATTTCCATGCACTGCATTTGCTGAAACTACTAAGCATAAAGTTAGCGATCAAACTAAAATATTGGTTGTTGTCATTACATCATTTAATAGGCTATGGTTGTTGGCCATTGGATTGCCAACCGTATTAAAAAACAAAAGTATGGTTCCATGAGCTGACATGCTCAATGTCGTTAAAATGTAGGGAATTGCCCCCCCCCCCCTCGTTTATTCGTATTTTTTTCTGTGCGTTCCGGGACCTCTGTCCAACTCATCATCGCTGTGGTGTCATATGTGTTTTGCGTTCCGGTACCTTGTGATTTACAAATTAAGCACTGCCACTAGTAGATACAATACAGAACAACAAGTGCGGATGCTATGTAGGGTTAGTGTTGTTGGTTTTTTTGCTATACATTAGCACAAGGTTAAGTGGAGTACACACACACACACATACAACATGCCATAGATTCGACCCCGGGACTGGGCCAGCTCAAGCATTAGTGAAGTAGATAGTCACAAAAGAGAAGAGTCTTTAGGCTACTTATTTCTTGAAGGTTGAGAGATATGTGCCTAGTCTTGCTGCCTCTGGGAGGTTGTTCCTAGCCTGGGAGTACCCATGCTGCCTTGCGCGTTCTTTTCGAACTGCGTTTGCCGCCAGACAAGGTTGTTCCCACAGACCTGTATTAACCTAGACTGGCAATGCCCCTCGAAATTTTCGGATTTCTCAGAGCCTCAGAATCGTAGTCTGCCATCTTGGTGGAGACTCCCGTAATTACGTAATGACGTCATGCACCGATGGGGTTTTAAAAAAATGTTTTTGTTGCAACACTGGTTCACTAGTTAAGTTGGGTCAGGCCATGTGTAACGTCTTCAGAACAATAGCTCTAGTAGAAATTAATGTTCTAGAAAAGTCTCGCTCTCAAGTGGCTCCTTATTTTCACAGCTGCAATGTGCTGTGCCGTGTTGTTGCTAGGTTACCTTCAGCGTCCTTGGGGGGGGGTATTAATAATAGCACAGTTACCGGTAGCTTCACTGAAAACGTACGGCTTATTTAAGAAATATACATACCTATATACACAGTTGTCATTACATCTGAGTTAAGTACATAAACTAAGCTTTACACACGTAAGCATGGCCGATTCAGTGTCACAAATATCCACAAACCTGCATAAGCGGCAACGAAAACGGTCGGCTTCAGGGTTGCCAGATAATACTGATTATTTTCGTCCATTTTTACCCACAGACCGCCTTCCTCAACGGCCCCGATTGGGCGGGAAACCGCCCGATCTGGCAAGACCGCTCAGCTTCAGGCTCTCTAATAAAACGTTTGGAGGTAGTGAGGGTTATTTCATTAGTGGAGTGAGAATTTAGACGTTACGACTTGTCAAAATCTTACAAAAAAATGATTGAAACCCACTTTGATAACGTTGTCATCACCGTTTGAAGTCGTATGCATTCCTATGGGTCACAGCTGCGATAGTCTCCACTAGGCGGGGCTACGTCTGTGGGAGGCGCCCACAGGGCGCGAAAAGGGCAAAGATGGCTGCGCCCAGTCAATCCGAAAAGCTGCCACTGGCTAGAACCGCCCATTGCCAGTCTAGGTTAATACAGGTCTGTGGTTGTTCCACCCACAGACATCATATATGAAGACTAGATGCGTCGTCCGCGTTCCCGTCATGCAAGCCGAACGTCCGCGCATGGCGGCCATGATAGAGCAGCCTGCTGGCTCAACCAGTTGCAATGAGTTTTTGGTGTTGTATACTCTTCAGATGGCCATAATTCCCTCAAATTTATTTCGATTTTCGAAAGGGTTGGTTTTTTACACAATATAAAAAATTCCAAACGAAAGTATATGTTGATACTGCATAGTGATGCATATCCACATTATTATTATATTATATTACATTATATTATAATGTTCATAGGTCTAAAATCATGTATAATATAATTCAGTAGGCTTATTCAGGTAATTAAATAGACCCCATAAACAAATGCACAAAGTAATCTTTTATATTTTCAGTAAAATAACAGATAAACGTTCACTTTAGTCTACATTCTGCTTTGGTTTCGACAGCTCCATCTTGTGTTCAAAATGAGTCGTGACGCTAAAGCCATCCAGATAGAATTAACTTGTTGCGCTGTAGGCTCTCTCTTCCAGTACGTCATCTCTGTCGTCTATAATTTGATGCAATTAATATATCCATGCCGTCAACGTAATGCACAGCAATGATTAAAATGTGTATTAGCTCTAGGTCTATCTATTTTTTTGGACAAATAGGTTAAGTGGGAAGCATAGGCCTATTACTCTCCTGGGCGTTTTACCCCAGTCTTAAGGAGCCCTACCATTTATAAACACGTGTCAATATTTCAGCGAAGCAACAGAATAAATTTTTAAGTATCCCAACGTTTCAACTCTTCACTTTACTTCAGCTGTAACGGAGGGTCTGTGGAGAGTTTAGGCTGCTCTAATATGGCCGACCTGTGCGGACGTGCTTGAAATACGCGATGACGTATCTAGTCTTCATATATGATGTCTGTGGTTCCACCACTGAGCGACAATGAAGTGGACATTGAAGGAAAACAGGGCTGGACTGGACATCTGGCATATTGGGCATTTCCCAGTGGGCCCATTTTTAGAAATGTAAAAAAAGATGTTCATATTCAAATGAAATCATTTTTAAACATAAATTAAGATTTTAATCTACTTTGATGCTATTCTTCTTTATTTGGTTATGCACATACCTGAGGCCAAGTCCAGCCCCTTTCTGTGATCTTGCTGTTTGCACCGGACATTTCTGATTCGTACTTATATATTTATTTACTTATTCTAAATTTAATGCAAATATCCCAATGAAAAAAGTCATGTTGTACTACTGTCATTGTTTCTGCAAATGTTATAAATATTAACTACATTTTGTGCATTTTATGTTATTTTTCAAAGCTTTGCTTCATTGGATATTACTGCTATACGGGTCAGACTGGAAATATGCTAGACTTCTTGGTGAGGTGAGATAAATAAAATCCCAATAAAAACAGGATCAGGATTCTTCCAGATATGTTGCAAGAATTACATTGTTAGCTGAGGCCTATGCAGTTGAAGTGCTGTGTGTGAAATGAAGTGTGAATCCTCTGGTCAGGAACTTTGAGCATACCCAGAAAGCTAAAACAACAGATCTCAAAATAAATGTCTCTGCATCCAATGGCACTCTGGTTCATATGAAAGGCAGGCGGAAAAAATACAAGGTAACAACGGAGAGGCTGAGGCAGTGATGAAAAAGAGGAGGGACACATGGGGGGAAGACATAGGTAAAGCAAAGGACAGTTAAACAAAAGTGTCAGAAGGATAGGGGTAAAAAAAAAAGAGAATAAGAAGAGACACATAAAGGAGGAAGAAAAGAAAGGTGTCAAAAGGAGAGGGGTGAAAAATAAGAAGAGGGAAAAAAAGAAAGGTGCTAGGAAATATTATGTGAAAAGACAACTGTGGGGCTTTGTGTGGGTACAGGGAACAGTGAGTAAGATTGCAGCTAAGTAAGTAAGTGAGAGCGCAGCTGGATGCTTGTGGCCGGGGCCGCTGCTGACAGCTTTGGCCGGGCCCGGGACAAAATAAACTAAATGGGCCCCCAACCCCCATACATATAATATATAGTATAGTATAGTATATTATAGTATTATAGTATAGTATAGTATAGTATAGTAGTGTAGTATGCCCTTTATTATCCCGACATGGGGAAATTCATTTGTTGCAACAGTAACATACTGATTGTGCAAAAAAAAGTAAATGTAAGTAAAAAGTATATATAAGATGAATAAAAATAGAGATGTTAAAGAAAAACATAAAATATAACGTAATGGAGACCCAATTCTGGGCCGCCTTTCTCCCTGGGCCCGGGAACAACATATCCCTTTGTCCCCGCCCCCCTGTCAGCTTCCCTGCTTGCGGCATCACTGAAAGGCTTCCTCAGTCAGAGGCAAGGAGGATGGGACTCAGGAGCGGTGAGAAAGAGTGGAGGACATTGGCCCCCTTTGCAAAGCCCCCTGCCTCCCATGCAGGCCCAGTGCTTAAACCATCATACTAATGCAGCAGAGGAGGCCTCTATCGATTTCAGATAGGGGCCTAAGATGTAGCATGCCACCAAGAGGGAGAGTCGCCATCATTAATGTCAGCCAAAAGTTCACATGGATCAATCTTGCCACTGAATAAAAACTCACTGCAATCTTCTACCAGAGAGAGAGAGAGAGAGAGAGAGAGAGAGAGAGAGAGAGAGAGAGACGCTATTTTCAATGTTCCGAACAGGCAAGGACAGCCTCAAGGTTGCACTGTAAGACACATGCTGATAGAGGAACAAAAAAAAATGCATAATACTACATTGCATAATAAAACATGGCAGAATGAATTCTGCTTCTCCTGTTCTGTTGTAAAAAAAAAAAAAAAAAAGACCTGTGTGTGGCTAGACAATTACTACCTGTGTGTGCTGTACATGCTGTGCATGAAAGGAGCAGTTCACGGAGTTCGGCATTCTTATCTCTCAGAGAGAGAGAGAGAGAGAGAGAGAAAGAAAGAGAGAGAGAGAGAGAGAGAGAGAGAGAGAGAGAGAGAGAGAGAGAGAGAGAGAGAGAGAGAGAGAGAGAGAGAGAGAGAGACTGGCTCCGGCCCTCTGCTGCTGTGGTTAGCCAGTTGCCCAGCCCATTCTGCCTATGGGCCACAAAACTGGCGCTTCAGAGGCATAAGTGATGAGCTCCCTAATTTGGCATCCATTTGCAAAAGGGGGTTTGAGAGAGGGCCCTCTGCGCTGGAGAGCCCCGGAGCGTGCATTTTATACACAAACATCTGCTTGAGTTTTAATACAAATGAGTCTGGGGCCAGCGTAATGCAGTGCCTGGCGCACTCATTAGTTTGCTGAAGATCAATACGAGGCATACTATGGAGCGGATCAAAACCGGAAATGGGTGGGGGAGGGGAGGGGAGGGGGTTTGTTGTTGTTCTGTAGCTGGTAGAAAAGCCTGGTTAAACCTGGTTAAAGATATAGTTGGTGATTTTCCTGAGTGAAAAGTTTCTGTCAAAAATGTTGACATCAAGTAATCATGTCCCGACATCCGAAAAACGTAAAGCATTGTTAAGACACAGAAGATATAATTCCAATGTTTTCAAGATGGCAGAAATGCCCGTTGTTTTTGCTTATTTATATTTGCTATAAATGTGCTGTTACGGGCACACACTCACAAGGCCACTTTGTAAATGACCATGGTACCGCTGCTCACGGAAATGATTCACTGTGAGTGGCATGCAATTAACATCATGTAACACAGACCCACAAATCCAAAAGAAAGGAAATTCTTTGACACCTGTCTGTTGTCAGTCACAGCTTGAGTGATTATAGTCTGGGTAAATGAGGGTGATGCGTCCTTGTCAAAGGAAGTGTGTAGACTAACGGATGACCATTAGTTTGACAGGGACAGATCTGAGCCAAAAACACTGTGAACTCCACACCACCCCTACCCACAACACCCCCAATGATTTATAGCCACACACACAGACATCCTCTCTCTCTCTTTCTCTTTCTCTCTCTCTCTCTCTCTCTCTCTCTCTCTCTCTCTCTCTCTCTCTCTCTCTGCCCTGCACATTTTCTTCCAATTGATTAAAAGATGTTTTTTAATATTCCTCTGGTGCCAGTGTCATTCGAGGTATACTGAGGTAGCCTTTTTTTGGCAGGAGTTGACCCAGACATAGCCAGGGGAGTCATAAAAGAAGTAAGAATATGAACGTCTTATTGCTCATTTATCCATAAAGTCTGTTTATATCTACTCTGAGTCACTCTGATTAATTGTCTTCCAAATGACAACAAAGCGCGGACAATCTGGACGGCAGCAAGAACTGCCAACAAAAAGAGCCTACCGAGGACATGATGCCATCTGCCTTGAAAGAGCCCCAAAACTGCACATTGCTCTAGAATCATTACACACACTTTCACTCCCTCCCTTTCCCTCCCTCTCTCTTTCATTTGCTCTCTCTCTCTCTCTCTCTCTCTCTCTCTCTCTCTCTCTCTCTCTCTCTCTCACTAACCTCATGTATTTTCACTCATTTTTTTTCAGGATTCTCTCCGTCCTACCCTGACTGAAAACCATGCCAGTGCTCTAAATCACAACATCAAGCATGAACAGTCAGTGTTTACCAAAAAGACAGGAAGTGAAAAACAAACAGGAATGGCAAGCGCATTAATCCCTCATTAATGCTCAAGTTCAGCACCCCGCGCTTTTCTCACGTAACTGGAATGATTAAGGCATGCGTGGCTCCGTTCAGACATCCATGTGTACGAAATATATACCCATACACATCCCCGTCTGGCTCACAAATCTGCTGGGGCTGCACTGCCAGAGGACACGTTTAAACAGGAGATGTATGTGCTTGCATGTACTGAGAGAGCCTCGCCCTGGGAGCCATTTATCTGGCAGGGAACATCCACAGGCTCCAAGTTATGAAGCATTGGTCTGCAAAACACGGTTTAATGATTTAAGTCTAGGCACATCTCCAGCAACACTTAACAACTCCAGGGGCCAGGACTTGTGGGAAGACTGCTTTTTTTTTCACCCCGCAGACACATCCTCAGCTGGATTTGCTTCCCTGATTGCACAAGAGCAGGTACGAGGACCATTAACTGATATAAATACAGCAGCATTCTCAGTTTAAAAGCTCAGGGTGTCACCAAAGCCATTTGTCAAAATATTTATGTACCCACACGAAGCCCAGCCTCATGCAGGAACTCAATATGGTCCAGGGTCCTGCTCCAAGTGTCAGCTGTAATACACTGTGTCTGCTCATTAGGCAAATCCAGATGGCATACACATACTCTGGGAAGGACAGCCATGATCAGCCACATTATTAATGAAATTATGAGCCTGTGCACTGCATGCCATTCATGGCCAGTGTATTGTTACAGATATCATACGACTACTGAAACAGAAGGGGAAATGAGGCTGGATGAGCTTATTTATAAGAGCCATTTATTATTTGGCTCGAACAGTTCATGATATTCCTCCAAAAATGTGGGTCTGCCCAACACTTCTGGACAAATATAAGGCTTCGCAATAATCTGCACTTTCACTGTCAAGGGCAAAACTGTCAGAAAAAGTAATATTTTCAAGGATATATATATGGGGTTTTTTTTCCCAGATAGTCAGCCCATTTAGAACCGAGGAAGCAGAGACCTCTGTAAAGGACTTCACGACCACATTCCTTGATTTTAATTAATGTTTAAAAAATACTCTGCTGGAAGCTTCGCTCAAACTGCCCTTGCAGTTGATAGATGATACCTTTGTCCATAAAAGAAATGGATGATCATGGACTTAATGACCAGCAAAAGAATAATCCTTTCAACCAGCACAGGTCACGTCACGTGCTTCATTAGATTGAGATCTAGGAGGACATGTTACCACCCACCACCAACCTCAAACGATTCCAAGAAGCCACAATCAATTCTGGATAGTTTCCACATAAGGTTGTAGGCCTACATGTGCATCGTCATGCCTGTCACGTAAGCAGGGGGGTCATCATTCTAGTTAGTAGCTACAGAGACCCATTCACAACAAGCTACACTGTGAAAATTGAAAGTTCCCAAAAGAAGCATCAGTTTGTCACTATAGGAAAATCCCTAAACGTCCTCAGAGGAACCTAAAAGTTCTTAGAGGAATCTATTTGGAAGTAGTGCTTCGTGGAAGGACCCCAAGGTTTTCCTGCAGGTTTCTCAGAGAATCCTTCGTTTGCCACTGTAGAAGAAGCCCTAAACCAGTGGCTTTTTCCATCATTCCCCCTTTCAGAGGGTCTGAAAGCTTCCGAGCCTTTATTTTTTGCAGTCAAATACTGTCTGAACTAGTGTGATAAACATGACTCCTATCCCGTCCTGGTATGCATGTAATAAGCCCAATTTTTTTTTTAAAAAAACAGACTGAATGCCTTTTTGTTCAGGGGATCTTTTCCGACAAATAAGGCAAGGCAGTAACATTATCAGACCATTTTCAAAGACGATGCCTTGCTAATAAAATGTGGATGCATGTAGGCTAAATCTCATCCAGCAAACATCACTATGAATTTGCTGACCCTCAGACAGTTGCATGCCCAGTTACCTCTGAACATGTATTGTAAATGGAACAGCTGATCCAATATTAATCAATTTGCAAATGTAGGAGACGTGGAGTTTTCAAAAAGCTGTCCTTTTGCCTTGCAAAAAGGTCTGTATTTAGACACTTATGTAGCTTGCGCATATCTTCAGGGAGCATTCAAGCTGGGATTTTTTAATTTGCAGGTTTCAAACTGCACATCTCACGAGTTTGGCATAATTAGGAAAGTGTCAGAAAGATTGGTCCCAAAAATGGCTTTCTGGTTGATATGCATTTAATAGAAACCACACAGAGGGGAAAACGAGAAAATTAATTTTAAACCCAAAAGATGGGGATTAATGCAACATCAAAAGTAATTAATTACTTGACAAATAAACTAATGACATGGATATTTTTTCATGCATCATAATGCACTGTGGAGATAATATGCACAAAGCAATTGAAGCAGAAAACAAGTTCCTCAGGGGAAGAAAGAGGCAGATGGATTGAAATTCAATTCAAGTCTCGTTGCAATGAATATGCCAGCGCTACGAAGCCGAGGGTCAACTCTACCTAGCTGCTCTGGCCCGTGACCTCGCCGTCTTCAGGGGTCAGTTCACACAGTGGAGGACTCAGCTCAGCAGCTGCCACATTTCACATCACAATCGCATAACATCCAACCCAGCCCTGACAGAGAAAAAGACCTCTCTCTCTCTCTCTCTCTCTCTCTCTCTCTCTCTCTCTCTCTCTCTCTCTCTCTCTCTCTCTCTCTCACACACCTTCTCTTTCTCTTTCTTTCTCTCTCTCTGTCTGTGTCTCTCTCTCTCTCCCTCTCTATTCTGGTGGAATAAGTTGCATGTCAACATAGATCTCCTTCAGTTGCTATAGGGAACACCCAGGGGATATAGGTCAGAACTACCCTCCATTTTACTGTAAACACGAGCAGTTCGGCATATGGATGAGCTATTTTGTTTCAGACGGTTGATTAAAAAACACACATATATTTCTTTGGCAGTGCATAGAATCTTACCTGAGGCATTGCATATCATCCCAGTGTGAGCTTTTAGAGGATGCACACTGTGAACATCCATATTTCATTCATTCATTTGAAAATCTTCTGGCCAGCCATTTTGAGCTACATAAACCACAATCTTTAACACCAGCCCTCTAAAAGGCAGAGTAAATGAATCCCACCAGGACAGTAAGCCAAGACCAGGAAGGGAAATATATTTTAATTGGTCAGTTGCATGAGCATAGAATGTAGGCCTACCCAAAAATTTCGACAAAGTACTGGTAGCGTAGGCGTCCGACGAAAGGAGGGGGGAGTAGTCTAATTGAGTTGGGTTATGATATTTCTTGGGGATTTCTAATTATTTTAACAGCCTTTAAATTAACATAAAAAGGATAAAAAACTGCCGCTGATACCCAGAGAGGTGAAAGTTTTACAGTGAACTGTCAGCCCAGAATTTAGGCCAGAACACAGCATTTAGCACAGAATTTAGGCCTACTCAAAAAATTTCAACAAGATAGTGGTAGGCGTCCAATGAAAGGAGAGTGGAGTAGCCTAATTGAGTCGGGTTAGGATATTTCTCTGGGATTTCTAATATTTTTACTGCCTTAACATTAACATCAAAAAAAGATAAAAGCCTGCTGCTGATACCCAGAGAGGTAAAAGTCTTATAGTGAACATGATGTCAGCCCAGTGGTGTAGCCTTTCAGTTGAACTTCAGAATGTTTCTTACGTTATGGCCTGACTTCAAAGACGTATCTGAAATGTGGAGTAGCATTATTACTTTACATTCAGCTAATGTTCTTATTCACAGCAGATATGTATTATTTAGGCCTCTCAAAGTATCTGGAGAAATGGTGGGTTCAATGCCTCACACTCCAACCAGTATCCAACCATTAGGCCTATGCCACAGCTGTCCCACAACGTCCATTGTCTTGTCACCACAATCAGGTCGAAATAACTTTACTTTGATAATAATCCACAATTTCTCAAAGGTGTAACGGTATGAACTGATTTGATGAGCATATACAAATTGATGTGAATGCTTATGCTAATCATTATGAATCTTCTTGAATGCGTTATTTTTCCCATTTACAAATGCATCTACGACTGTGGAGTTCACAGAGAGTGTTAGCAAGATATTTTCGGAAGGGTGGTGTTATCAGGACGGTGTGGAGATTCCATCCTGAGCAGGGAGTGACTGATGGACTCATAATGTGGATGGATCACTGATGATGAGTAAACAGTTTAGAGCGAAGAAAAAATTGGGAGGTGGCTTGATGGCCGTCTCGTCTCGTCTCCCCTTCCCTCTCCTCCGTTCCCCTGCCCTCCCCTCCCCCCTCTCTGCACGGAAAAGCACTCTCTGCCGTTTGCTGTGGCGATGATGAATGGAGTTGCCTTAATCAACAACTGTGCTCCAAACTCTTGATTATATTAGCGCATCAGACAAGGGGGGTGGGGGGAGTGTGGAGCGGAGGAATAAAGATGAATTGTATCCTTGAGGCAAGTTGAGTGTTGGTGCTGTTCTCTCCTGAGCTGTATCGCTTATGAAATATCAGCATGATTTCCCTGTACGCTGTATTAAGTTGCTACCCAGGCAGTTTGCTACTGGATGAAATCAAGCAAATGTGCACTGGGGGTAAATTGCATTTGCATGCGATTGTGTGGGATAAGGTTTTTTTTTTTTTTTTTTTTTAAGTCCACACACAAACCCGAATGTGCTCAGGAGGTTTTTGGTAGAAAACACAGCTCACACCACCACCACCGCTGGCAAATCAAGTTCCAGTAAACCAGTCCTAGGACGTGTAGAAAACCTATCGTTAGTAACCTAACTATTCATCAAATCATCTGCTGGCAAAATGGAACCACTATAGGGAGACTGCAGTTTTGGAAGGTTGAGAGCTGTTAACCTGAGGGGTATTTTCACCTCCCCTGACAGGAGTGGCGGCTCCCTTTGAATGAGCTGTCACTCCACTGCCTGGCCAGAGACAGCAAAACAACCCTGTTATTCTCTCTCTTTAGAGGACCACTTTCTCCTCACGTACATAAACACATCTCTTTTTTTCTGCCTTTCATTTTCTCTCTCTCTTTCTCTCTCTCTTTCTCTCTCTCTCTCTCTCTCTCTCTCTCTCTCTCTCTCTCTCTCTCTCTCTCTCTCTCTCTCACACACACACACACACACACACACACACACACACACACACACACACACACACACACACACACACACACACACAAATACGCACACGCACACCTTTCTGTCTTCTCTGTGAAGGTGAATAGTGCTCAGAGGAACGGCAAGAGCAGGTTGGATCAATCTGGCCAAGAAGTGCTTGGGGGCCATTATTGGATTGCGTTGGCTTTGGCCTCTCTCTCTCTCTCTCTCTGCCGGACTGCATGCTGTTGTAAAGCTATCTGCAGCCAGGGGAAGCTAAGGAGGGCACTCAGGGCAGGGGCCTTCAACTGTGGAAGTAATTGTATGGTATCAAGAGACAGAAAAAAACAGCGTGGTTTCCCTTCCATTGAAATATCTGACCGTTCTGTCAAAAACTTGGAAGCAGGAAAGAACTGAGAAAAATCGGTGGTTAATAGCGCTGGCGTTTACACTGTAGATGTTTCTGACGATGTGTGCCATCACCCATATGCCCATTGCTAGCAGTTCATAGTCTCCTACGATGTATGTGGGAGTGGGAAACCATTCATTCATAATAGACACAATTTATTAGATCCTTTCGTTGCAGAAGAAACATGGATTTAATATGAATTAATTTGATTGTGGATCCATCTGAGGTTTTGTTTGTTTGTTTGTTTTTTTAACAACCATGGACAATATGCACAAGGAACATAACATGTCTCAGTAGCAGGATTGTTATACATTGCATGTTTACATGCAATATCACCTGCTACCTGAGAATGGGCCTGTGAGAGGTGATTTTAGCTTGAGGTGATACTAGATATTTGTCACAAATGTGCATTCGCAGTGTGATTTTGAATAGCACATACGGTAGCTGTTATTCACAGTCCTTTGCTCAGTCTGTGACGAGATCCAATAAAAAGCATCCAGATGCCTTTATAGAGGCAAACAGAATATGTTTTGCATGTCATGGAATAGTCACCATGGCATATGTGACGGAACATATTCTGCCAACAGTGTTAATGTGACAATCCCTTACGGCCCTCCTCAATTAATTTCAGAACTATTGAAACAGTCTTCCAAGATAGCTGATGTCACAACGTCCCAGAACAATAACAGTGGATACATGAAAGTGAAGCTATGACTTCACATTTAATGTGATTAAACATGCATTACTAAATTTAGCTCAAATCACTTTGTATTTTACTCTAATCTCATTACTACAAGCATGACATTATTGAAATTACATCCCATCTACTTGACAGTAATATGGGCCTAAACACTTCAAGCTTTTATTACTCTTATGCATGTATTTAGGCATTGTTCTTTACTATTGATGCAAGGGTAAGGGAAGGGAGCCTGTAAGGGAAATTGAAGCATGTTAATTGGACTTTATGAATATCACATTCATGAGAGATTTAATCAAGATGTGTTCTCTTTATGACTTGTGAAACAAAAATAATAATAATAATAATACACCTTTAAAGTAAACTACCAACAACATTAAAAAAAAAAAAAACCTTTAGATACTCTGCATACTTTTTAAGCATGTTGTCTTTCTTTCTATTGGGGCCCTATTGAGCACATTGTGCAAATAACTACTGACTAGTGAGCTGTATATACAATACACCAGAGTCTACCAATATTGGTATCCCCACTGGCATAGAGCAGAAAACACTAAGGATGCCAAACAATAGCAGCAGGTGATTACTTCATGGTATGTGTTGTGCCCAGGAACTGCAACCCTAATCTGTTTTGGTGTCATGGTGATAGTTGATATTGGCAGGAACCTTGTAAATGTTTCAATATGACATTACAGGTGGGAAAAAAAACATTTCCAATATACTGTCGGTGTGAAATAGTTACCACTACTATAAAACAGCGCATGTACAGTAGTAGGCCTACACCGAAACATAGCAGAACAACTTTTCTGTCAAAAGGACTTGTGAAGACAGTGCCGGCATTTTGCCCGCTTGATGGATTTTTTTTGGCTTGGCTAAATACTGTACATATCTGTCCTTCACCTTCACAATGCACCTACCATGTTATAAGGACTTCGCCAATGGCTTTAAGGTGGGCTGCAATCACAGCTCTGCCACTGGCTGCATTCACAATGCTGGCCCCGCTGCTTGATAAGGCTAATTCACTGGCAGGGATTCAAACCCTAGTTGCCAAGGAGACACATTCGGGCTTCAGCTTTACCTCTCTCGAATGGAGCACATGAATATGCCAAATAGCATGAACACAGATTTTCTTTTTTCTTTAAAAAAAAAGGAACAATTATAACCTGTAGGCTAATACTTTTCTCCCTTTATATAAGCACTCCTTTCAAAGAGAACAAGGACTATGAGACCAATTCACAACGAGGCCCAAAAGAGTGCCAGCACTTTATTAAAAGCAATATATGCAGGCTTTTAATTACGGTTTTTAATTTTGCTGTTCCTCGGTTCGTGTGGAAGGCAGAGCAGCAGTTTTCCTTTTGCCTCTCTATGCCTGCATGCTTGCTTCTTTTTATTATTATGCTATAGCATTTCTGTCAAATCTAGCACATTAAATACAGTAATCTCTTATAGGTGAATTGATTGTGCTCTCATGGCCATGTGTTTGGTCTATGTGGACCTGAGTTGTGGTCTTTGAAAAATCTTTACACTGAGGTCAGGAGTCAAGGTAGTTTGTACACAGTATTATGACAGGGAAATAACATACACCAGCCAGTCAACTAGGCCTATGTTTGTTATGTGAATTGATTTATCAGGAACTTGTGTTGAAATGCATCATCCATATTCCTATATGTACAATAATCCAAAAAGGGAAAAAAATCCAGAGACAGTCTTTCGGTAACACTTTATTTTAGGGACACATCTATTAGCACTAATACATACAATATTAATGCCTGTGTAAGTAACTTGTAAGGCATGTACTAAGCAAAATAAGACAGTTGTTAAGCATGTATTCACAAATGTCTTGTTCTTGCTGAACACTCAACCCACTCTCCCTCCACTGTCAGCCTCTAGCCAGCAAGGCCACTGAAACCCCCCCCCCCATCCCCCACCACCATATCTGCGACTGAACATTCCACCTGCACTACTATACTTGTGACTGAACTTTCAACCTGCACTAACTCAAAACATGCACGCCCACACACACAACACACACACACACACACACACACACACACACACACACACACACCACACACACACACACACACACACACACACCACACACACACACACAAGCACACTGCACTTTCTGCACTAAACCCAAACATAAACACACTGACACACACACACACACAGACACACAAACACACACACAGACGCACACCGCACCTTCTACCTGCACTAAACACATACACACACACACACACACACACACACACACACACACACACACACACACACACACACACACACACACACACACACACACACACACACACACACACACACACTGCTGCTGGTGTACTTGACAGACCTTTTTAATATTTATTTTTCTTCAAAATGCTACTATTACCATGTCAGAACACTATAAAGGACTTTTTTTAGGAAAAGCACAAAAGCACAACAATACCTCTTAATGTATGTCCTCTACAAGTCTTCTGTTGTCCAGTCTTGCACTTTAAATGTCTGTATGAGCACTGTCTATGTCCATACTGTCTTAAGTCCATGTATAAGTACTGTCTATGTCTATACTGTCTATGTCCTTACCTAGATTAGTCTATGAGTGATTCTACGATTCCCCTACGCTTTTGGCAAAAGCAAAATGTCAATTATCAGTATTTTTTTTCAACTAAATGACCTAGATGTTTACATAGTGTATATATTTAAGTTTCCAAACAAAAAAATTGCCAAGCTTAATCTTAAATCATTTGATAAATACTCTAATGAAAGCGAACATTTGCTTAATTATTTTGTCAACAGTGTTATGGACAAATACTATGTCATTTCAAACATATATAAAAATACTACAGAGTTGAAACAATATGTTTGAAAGTGCTTATGTCCCTTAGCAGTAATGTTGTCATTAATCTGTGCAACTGATATAGAAAATGTGATTGTTGAGCTTCATAAGTAGGATTTTCTGAGTCACTGTGATACAGACTGACACATTTTTCATCATAAATCCCTGTAACGTCTGATTTGAATATAGTCACCCTCCTTATACAAGACTTCCTTCTCCAGAGATAATCCCTAGTGTATGTTCATAGGATTTTTTCCAACACATAAGGGATCAATAGCGCAAAAACACTTTCAAAACACTCAACCGTGTTACTCAACTGTGTTACGGTCAACAGTGCAGGGGACCAAGTCGGCAACTTTTTTAGGAGAAAAAACAGAGCAGACAAACCCATCTCCCTAGAACACAAATTATTTTTTTTGTTTGTCTGTCAATATGGATATAAATTGGCAAAAACATACTCCTCCTCAACTGTCATCAGTGTTGGCCAGATTGGGCTGGTTCCCACCCAATTGGGCTGCTTAGGATGGCCGTGTGCGGGTAAAAATGGCATCTATCAGAAAACCTTCCATCTGCCATATAAATCAATAGAATTGGTGGGTTTTTTTTAGGGCGGATTTTGATCATTTTTTTGGGCTGGAAATCATCAGCCCTCATCTGGCAACCCTGACTGTCATACTTATTGTAACACCATTGACGGTAACACCGTTGACATTTCAGCCATTTTTATGGTGTTGTGCTAACTGAGGACCTCAGAAGTTCCACCACAAATCAATTCATGTATTTGTATGCTTTATCTGTGTTTTTCTACATGTGATTTCTAATTCAGATTCTTATGAATATGTTGATAACACAGTTGACAGGCAATTTTCCCCGCTATGAGAACATGAAAAAGAATGGATTAAATTATGGAAGGATGGAGCTCAAAATTTACCAAAAAGTCTTCCCGTATCCTGCCAAAGAGGTTATGACATCACGTGATGTTATTCGTATGGCCTAAGACCAAACCATTACTGATTTATGGAGGAGGTTTCAGACCGTGACACGGTTAACACAGTTTTCGTGGACACACACAAAATGGCAAATTTCGTGTATAATGGAAAGGACAGTGGTCTTTCCGACAGTTTTGTCATATTGTGATGATTACTGTGAATCAACATTTGCAATCATCTTGGGCAAAACAAGTTTCTTTACATGCTAATATGAAGACTGAATCTGACATTTGGAAAACAGGACGGCATGAAAACGCCCAAAACCAGTATTAAATATTCATTCTTGCTGAGGGAAATAATGCTATGTCTACACTTTCTGTATTATATGAAAGATAAATGTTTTCTAATGTCCAAAACATCATTGGATGCAGTTAATAGTTAGTGGAATTGCCAAATAAAATCCACGGACTTAAAAGTGTAGGCGAATTAGAGAATCACTCCTATGTCTGTATGGGAAAGCAAGAAATGTAATTTCAAATTCTTTGTATGACCAGTGCATGTAAAGAAATTGACAATAAAACCTACTTGACTCATGCCCAATTAGGGATTTATTACTAATATAACCTTAGTAAGGATCAGTAAGCCTATATTTCTATTTATTAGTAAGTAGTAAGTGGCAGAATACAATGTGTATAAGCTCCCGACACACTGTGTGAACAAACCCTGAACAGTGTGAAAACAGATGTAGAATAAGGGTCCCTATTCTAAAGTGATGCATTGGTCAGCCCAGATGGCTCAGGGCCTCTGCACTACCAAACTCCTAGGACCCCCCCACCACCCAGGCCTGCACTACCTAGCCCCCCCGGTCTACAAAGTGCAAGGGTATATCAAATAATTAACACTTACCCAGCTGAGTCATCTAGTTTTCTCTTGTTCATATCAATGAGAGGGAGGTAACAAGAGCCTATATATAGCAAGGCTTGAACGTACACTTGTCAATGGCGGTGGGTTGGTGAGATGTAATTTTTTTTCATGTACCACTGAGTTTTAATTGTAAAAAAAAACCCAAAATAAATGCAGGAGATTAGAATAATAGTTTTGAAGCAAAACTAAACTACTCTTTTGTGATAATTGTTTGAGAACATTAGCTTCAAGAAGTGCAGTGCATGATGGGTACACAATCTAGGCCAACAGACAACCTACCCAGCTCTGAGCCTACGTCCTTAGCTCCTCCCCTCACTTGTGAAATTTAGTTGCTATCCAAACAATTTGCCATGTACGTAACAACAGAAATATTATCATTGCTGCATTGGCCATGCATTGCATTTCTGACTAAGGGCGTACCCATCATGCACTGCACTTCTTGTAGCTAAGTTTCTCTAACATCAACTTATTTATCAGAGAGGAATAGCTTAGTTTCGCTTCCAAACTATTACTCATCGTTATATTCTGCATTTATTGTAGGGTTTTTACAATTAAAACTAATTGGTGTATGAAAAAATGACATCTCACCACCCACCGTCATTGATAACTTTACGTCCAATCCTTGCTATATAATGCTTCCAATTACTCACTAATATAATGAGTAGAAAAAGTGAGATTTTCATACCTACTGAGACTGATGTGGAATCAGAAATGATCTTACACTTTGTTTCCCGGGGGGGGGCGTAGAGTGGGGGCCCTAGGTAGTGAGGGGGCCCTAAGCCATCTGGGCTGAGCAATGCATTACTTTAGAATAGGGACCCTTATTCCACATCTGTTTTCACACTGTTCAGGGTTTGTTCACACAGTGTACCAGGAGCTTATACACATTGTATTCTGGCCCTTACTGCTTACACATAAATAGAAATCTAGGTCTACTAGGTCCTTACTGAGGTTATATTGGTAATAAATCCCTTATTGTGCATGAACAAGACATTTGTGAATACATGCTTAACAACTGTCTTATTTTGCTTAGTACATGCCTTACAAGTTACTTACACATGCATTAATATTTTATGTATTAGTGCTAATAGATGTGTCCCTAAAATAAAGTGTTACCAGTCTTTCTATAGCAAATAACCCAATTTAACTCTTCATGGAGGCAGATTGTTTTGTAGTCTTCTGATGCATATTTTTGTGCATCACCTTAGCAGGTCTCAGGAGAACACATCTCTTCTGATAGTCTTTGAATGGCATCTACATGCTGACCTACTCCCAGCTGCCTCATATTGCCTCAACTCAGCCATTGAGGCAAGTGACAGCATTTGCTGTTAAAAGTACACTGTGTGAGATTTTTAGTAGTTTATTTCCAGAATTCATGCTACCCATTCACTAATGTTACCTTTTTTCATGAATACTTACCACCCCCATCAAATTCTAAGTATTCATTATGACTGAAAAAACTGCACTTTTCATACATGAAAAGGGGGATCTTCTCCATGGTCCGCCATTTTGAATGTCCAGAAATAGCCATTTTTAGCTGCAAAAATGACTGTACTTGGACCATATTAGAAAATATTTGTTTATTAGGCCTACTTAGTAAACTTTCATGTAGGCCTAAAGATCAAATTTGGCAATAGGCAGCCCAGTTTCAATGAGCAGCATAGTTGCAGTAGGCCTACCTTTTTTGACCATATCCTGCACAGTGTCCCTTTAAAGAAAGGTAAAAAAAAAAAAAGAAGAAAAAAAGAAGGTGTACCGTATATATATATAGTAATCTGTGGTAATGCAAGCGGTGGGATTCTCTCACCTTTCTAACAGCTGGATCGAAACTGTCAGTCACAGACGAGCGAGCACACAGCACGCCCCACACCACCTCATTAGCTATACGGAGATAACCATATAGGCTCCAGCCTGAGCCTGCCTGGCCACCGCAACGTAAAGGGGAGAGCAGGGACCCCGTAGCCCCCAAACAAATAAAGCCTCAAACTCCACTGGCAGTCTTTATTATGGTAATGCCCTAATGCAGATTAGAAAGTAATTGCTAACAGTGTGTACACAGAACAATCTGTCTTCTTGGCCGACTGCCGTTAAGTGATAAGAGCACAGAGATGTCCGGTAGACGAGAGCATTTTCAGGCTTCATTACCCCGCTTAATCCTCGGGTTTATAAAGTAGGCTATAGCATATTTTCAAAGACTGTATCCATATGTGTTAGCCCAGAGGGCTCCCCTACTGTGTGGTCCACTTCAAATACGGATGTCCACAACATGGGTTGATTTCGAGGGCCAATCTGGGGATGTGCCGAGCATAAAAAGATCTAAATGAAAAGATGCCATTCACAAAATACTGAATAATAAGGCCCTTTGATACCACCACATGGACATTTTGTACATGATAGTAGCAATGCACAGCTCCCCTATGAATATTGCTCTATTTAGAGGGCCAATCTGCTGATGTTGCAACCAAAAAAGGAGTCACTTGTGAATTAACAATATATTGATGAATAATACGACCTTTCATACCATACAATAGACATGTGCACACATGGTAGTCGTAAGACCCTGTAGTGAATGTTGCTCAACCATCAGTGTCCATCCACACAATACCCACTTATAGTTAGCATAGGAATGAGTGCAAACCCCACGGATCCCACGTTCAGACATATTTAAGCTCTAAATGTAGGATATAATGTAAACTGAAGGGATTATTGAAGCTACTTCGCCTGAGTTTGAAAGGTAAAGAAAAGTTGAGCAGAGTATTGCATGAATTGTCACAAATGGCAGTTTGAAATGTTTTAAGGGTTATAGACAGATATGGCACATCAAGGGCAAGTTATGATGTCTCTTGAACAAAGCCCATAATAGAACCCATAGTGTTAAGCTGAACTACAGGAGAGGAAGTAGGCCTAATCGGTGTTGTCTCATGAAGGCGAAATGGACGAAGAGGATGTGCGCATGGGCGCGCTGCCTTATATATGTGCAAACCCAAAGGATCCCAAGTTCAGACATATCTAAGCTCTAGTGTAGGATATAATATAAACTGAAGGGATTATTGAAGCCACTTCGCTGAGTTTGAAAGGTAAAGAAAAGTTGAGGAGTATTACATGAATTGTCACAAATGGCAGTTTTATGGAAATGTTTTAAGGGTTATAGACAAGGATATGCCATATCAAGGGCAAGTTATGTCTCTTGAACAAATCCCATAATAGACCCCATAGTGTTCACATTCATTCACATGGCTGGAAGCTCAGAAGGCGGGTGGAGAGGGTGGGTATTCATCAGTAGCTGTATTGTAGAGGGGAAAATGCTCTCATAAATCCTTTGTAAATAAGGGAGACGTATTAATAACACATCGGCCCTAGAGCTGAAAATGCACATTAACAGTAAATCTATACAGTGGGTCACACTGTCATAAAGTGTCACCAAATAAAAAATGTGGTACATCACCTTTGACACAGACTAGTACACTATTAACTTGTTTCAGCTGTATAATTGACAGGGTGACATTGATCAAGAACACTATTCAAGGACCTAATGCATCTTATGAGCACACTTTTTTTTCACACACACACGCACATCAATAATTCACACGTGTCAATGTTGCGTGTTTATACGCATCTGCTTCTTTTCTCCACTTCATCGTGCATCCTTACTCATGGTGGCACATTCCTTATAGCACATTTCTCAAAGGACTAATGTGCACATAGCCTAAAGGTTTTTTCCCCCTGATAAATTTCAGGATGAGCAACTAATTGAAGCGTGCGGTTGGAGACAACAGCAGCTGTAGGCAGACTAGAGTGCCTGAGCTCAACCTCCCAAGGCCTAAGGGGTCTTACACACCAGGGCGGTAAAGCGTCGCGGAACGGCCACGTTTTTTACCAGCGTCGGTGAAAATACATTGAAACCTATCTGTCCTTACACACCAACTGTTGGTAGTTGGGCGTCAGCGGCGCGGGAGCCGGCTCCGCGCCGCGCTGCATTTGGAAAATAGAACTCGAGCGTATTTTTCACGCCGGCGACCGGTGGAGTGTCTCATTCAAATGAATCATCAGGAGGCACGTAATAAACATGTTTCCTTCGCTACCCGGCCTAAGGTAACTGCCATGAATGCAGTTGACATCCCCAGGTTCTGTAACATAAAAGGTCAGCTTGACATCTCGTGTGCTTGTGTTTGTGTGAGAAAGAGAAAGTGAGAGGACAGAAGAGAAAAGAAAGTGTTTTTCCACTGCTCGTCACAACATAAAGTAGGGGGAAACATGAAAAAAGCAGCCAACTGATATGCAGAGCACTAACTGCCTATGCTCTTAAAAAAAATGTTAAATCCACCCTAGCCACCCACAATATTGGAATAGTAGTCAGTGAATACCTGATCGTACAACACGATCAAATTCATCTCCAAAGCACAACCGTTAAGAGCATATTATTACCCAAATGGTCTTAATGCCAGCTGGGCTGCTGATGCCAATAGGGTGTGTTTGCAATTTGTCTTCTTGCACAAGAACTACTCTGTCCTGCTTTCAATCGCTACTCCTCGAAACCCTGATCATATTGATGGGTAGAAAATAATACCACTCGTCTGGATTCCATGCGGCTTGATCAATTCCACTTGACTCTAAATGAGGCCACTTGAGTAGCCGGGTGATTTTCAGTTGGAGTTTGATTGTGTGTGTAGACTGCTGAAAGGATCTAGTCTAAGTGTGTGGAGCTCTGGTGAGTGGGCTTAGGAGGAAGAGAAATGGCACGACAACAAGAGCTTGGAACAAAAGAAAATGTATTGTCAGGACAATCTCGGTTCATGACAAAGGACCAGTGAGAGCAAATAAAAACAATGCCACGCAGCTGGTCAGAGGACTGACCTCACATTGTAGAAAGCACTGTAGAGTGAACACGGACTTAGTGAAATGGGTTTTCTCTACACATATAATCACTGTGCTGTACAGGTGCTGGTCATTGTTGGTCAATGAAAATTATTATTTAGCATATGTTGCCCCCTCTGGATAAGAGATACAAGATTACAGTATGAACTGAAAGACATAACACTGTGTAGATTGTGATTGGAGGCATGGTGAAGTATATTTCATAAGGGTATGCCTTCTGATGGTGGTTGGGGTCTTCTTTTTTTTCCCAGAGGGTTCTTTTTTCCACCTTCTCATAGAGCTTATTAAAGCAGCTTCCTCTTCTCAAACTCCTGCAAAGACAATGGGAGTACAGACAGACATCAGTGACAGCTGGCAGCAGCAGCCTCCACACACAGGTCAAGTGCACATCCATTGAGTGGACTTGCCACTGAATCTTAACTAGTCTGACCCATTCTGCATTGTTGAAATTCTGAATTGGCTGAAATCCCTCATCACCAGCTTATAAATAAATACAAAAAATATAACAACAAAAACACATAACAAAAAAATACCTCAGAGTGTATGCAAAGCAAAAACAAAATGTGTGTGTGTACATACATATAAAACAAATCCATGTATTAACATAAAACAAGTCAATACAATCAACAAAACTGAATGCAGTGCTCGCTTAAATTACAATGGATGACATGATGTTGCCAGAATACGGCCAATACTGTGCCACTGCTGCTTATTGGTCATAACATTGCATAGTGTTTACAGTGCGAGTCACTAATGGACTTTTGCCAATACGGATAGAAGAACAGAGGGGCAGCACTCCACCTATGGGCCAGTGTTCATCAGTTGCAGCCTTTCAAATGGCTGACATAAAAACAGGTGCAAGCCTAAAGTGGTGGTTCAGGCTACTACATTAACTGAAGTCATAAATGGAGGACAAAAAGATGCTTTAATAACGTCTATGCAAGTGTTCATAAAAGTGCCTGGTAGTGGCGTGATATTTACACACGCAGCCGACAGTTCATCAGGACGAGCAAGAGAGTGAAGCAGAATGCATAATCAATTCAGCAAATCTAAGCACTACAATCAAACGTGTTAGGGGATTTAAAAAGACACACATTTGAATGCAGCATAATTTTGTATTCTTCGGGAAAGAATTAATCACAGCAAATACCATGCGTCAAGATCTTGAGAAAAGGCACACGCTTAGGAGAAGGAATTTCTCTGGCACTGTTGTTGAGTCTGGACTGCCATCTAGTGGACTCTTGGAGAACTGCTTAGCTGCAACTATTCTGATGCCTTATGTATGCATCTGAATCAGTATTTTAAGGTACCACGCAAGCAATGACGCCAGTCATGTCCCCTGCTCTCCACAGTCTCTGGGTTTATCTGCTTGTATAGGTCAGATATTTAATTGTGTGCATTAAAATAGCCTCTATTACCAGATGCCAACACCATGGACAAGTGCGCGTGTGCTGTGCATACTGTATGTGTGCAAATTGTATAGACAGAACGCAATCCCTATCGTGAGAAACAGAAAAACGCAAAAGATCCAATCAAAATCAGTATGGCCCAAAGTGCACCTCCCAGACAGACACGCTCATGCATTTCTTTGTGTCTCTTTAAACACGCACACAGCGATTACAGCGGCATGATTAAATCCGGCCAGCGAGATTAACAGAGATATATGAACACAATGGGCTGCAAAATTAACCAGCAGGAAGAGCGTTTTTCATCATTACGGGCAATGATTATAGAGTGGGGGAGACGGAGAAAAAGCTGCGTGGACGGGAAGAAGAGCGCTCACTGCTGCCTATAATGAAGGTGGTGATGAATGGGCGAAACGCACTTTCACTTTTTATACATCTTGTTAAAAAAAAAAGCCCTCTGGCTATGACGACGCACGCCACCCTGCCTGTAACAAAGCACCTTCATCTAGCCTGTGTCTTATTTTATTCCTGTCGGCTGCATAACTACTCCATGAAAAACGAACATGATAGCTAGAGGCAGCACCAGCTGATGACCAACTTTTTTTTCTCAACCTTTACTACAATATTTGTTCTGCTGTTGAGGAACCCCCTTGAGAGCACCCGGAGCTAACTTGCCTTTATTATTTTCTTTGCTACGTCTCAATATAGCAGTTACAGAGTTTAATCGCTGGGGCAACTTTTTTTAATGCTTCAGTTCAATAGTGTGAAGGTTCACGCATTGATTTATACCAAAGGGGTTCCAAAGATTGAAAGGATGAAGGGAAGGTTCTAGAAGCCTAGAGAGCAGCAGGGATGTGTTACTCAGAGCGAAGCCTGTGGGAACCGGTGCCTGGTTCTCAAGACTGAAGACTGAGCCCACAAAGGAGCCTGACAGCATGGATGACTGAAGACAGAGGGAGAGAGGGGAATTCCCTCCCGTCCCTTTCACTCTGAAAGCTGTTTTATTTATCTCCATTACTTTGCAAAAGCGCCATGTGCGCGTACCGACCTCCAATTTGCAGTAATAGCAGCAGTAATAACAGCAGGTTACGCTGCCGTTTCATCAATTAAACTCGTCAACACATCCTCACAACTGTCAATGACAACATAGTGAATGTGATGCATATGCGATTCATTAAAAAGTGTCATATCTGAAAAAATGAAAAGGGAAGGGAAGACAGGGGATTGCTTAGAGCAGGCGTGGGGAACCTATGTCTCGAGGGCCGTTTGCGGCCCTTGAGGCCGTTTTATCTGGCCCCCGATGTAGTTTTAATGTTGTGCAGCTTCACATGAAATATGAAATATTTTGTAAAGGAATCTTAGAAAATACATTTGCAATACAATTAAGTTATATTCAGGGGGCCTAGAGAAGGTGGGGTCTGTTTTAAAGGTGGCTGCCTTCAATAAAGGCCTTAAGTGCAGGGGCAAATCCTTGTTTGGGAATTTAAAGTGGCCCTTCGAATGAAAAAGGTTCCCCACCCCTGGCTTAGAGTGTAGAGGTCTTCAAAAGAGAGTGTCCTGTTCGCATACCTTAAACATAGTGCTTCCCAGCTGAGCAGGTGACATGCTCACGACCACTCCGGCTGACTGCAGCGCTGCGATCTTCTCTTTGGCTCCACCCTTGCCCCCCGCGATGATGGCGCCGGCGTGACCCATCCTCCTGCCGGGCGGGGCGGTGAGGCCAGCGATGAAGGACACCACGGGTTTGGCCTTAGGTCCCTGGGGGTTGGAGACGAGACAAACATGCAAGTTAAGTGGAGACTGTGACGACGAGACACCACACTGGGTAACAGAGGTGATCTGAGGGCTGGCGTAAATTGCACGGTGCAAGACGCAGCCGTTATTAACATCTCCGTGTGAAAAGGCAGCAATTGCAGAAGACAAAACTGACTAATTACAAAAAGGTACCGTCATTTTAAGTGGATGTGTGTTTACACTCACCCACACTGATCTAAATGGGAGTGCCACCGTGGGGCCATTTAATAGCGTGTGGGTGGGATGCTGATAGCAGGTTCAGGACAGTTTTAATAAAATCACACTGGAGTGGAGGCAATTAGTCACGTCTGAGGTGATTAGCTAGCCAGCCCTTTCTGTTGTGCACTGACCGATGGAAGCGCTACGGAGAGCAGGGGTGTATTTCTCGAAACCAAAGTTGCTTACTACATTACCCACTTTGTTGTTTTCAATGCATTTTCCCATTGGCAACTACCCAAGTTGCTAACAGGCTAACAATTTATCTTTTGAGAAATGCACCCCTGATCCTGTTTTGTATGCTAGCTAATATTTCATCTCTGAGAGCAACATCATCATCAAGATCACCATATGTAAGGCGAGCTGCAATCTGCTACTCTTACAGGCTGTCCTACAGCAGGCAGATAGGGGGAAGAGCTAATTTTAGTCGATGAAACTTCACAGCTACCAATGTTTTGAAGTCTTTAGCATACAAACTATGTTGGTAATGTTGAATCCTGAAACAGGAACACCACACCGTTATTTCAAGTAGGAGGCAGAACTGCCATCATTAAGATGTCTGCGACGCAGCCTTCAGACTTGGCTGTCGTTGAACTCCAACCAACCAAAACCCAGATTAAATTACAACAACTTGCCTCACAGCAACTGCATTACCAAAAAGACAACTGGGAGAAAAATGGCTCGCCTGGAAACGGAGAACCCTGCACCTGCATCATCCTACCACTTAAACCCTTTTCTCTGAGGGGACACGGCGGAACAGGCACTACCGCAGCTCCCCGTGCCGAATTCCAGTGTACTTGCGCTTTGATAAATGAACCGCCTTCCCGCGCAGCCAATGCTTAAATCTACCTAAACAGGTTGGAGCATAATTAGGCAATTAATTTTCATTCCCCAACGAGGTTCAACAACCCCCCCACCCCCCTCCCATACATAAAAGGAGTTAAATTAGCTTTATAATTCCTTTCTTTGTTCTTATTGTCAGTGGTGGGGCTGTGTGACTTTAATTACGAAGGCGAAGCAGGCAGCTGTGCCCACACCTTTACCCAGCGGAGTACAGGGCTGCAGGGGGAACGCAGGAAGAAGGTGGGCGGGGGCAGCAGGCGGAGTGTTAATCTTGTACGATTAAGAGACCAACCAGTGAGACAATTATAAACCCACGGCTGTAGACCTGCACAACATCAGCGCTTCGCTTCTTTTCTTCCAAGTTTGCTCTTTGTCTTTTTTTTTTAACCCAGAATTACACCCATCTTAAAAGAAGAAATATAAATATAAAAAGAAAAATCACTGCGCTTGACAGCGTGGCACAGAAGTTAAGCTAAACGAATTAAAAGGGCTTAATGCGACGACCACGAAACACCTGAGAGTCAGTATGCAGGGAAGGGGACAGGCACTTCACACCCAGAGGATTACATGGGGACCTATAGTGCTTTCATGCTGGTTTAGGCAGCAAGTCCTTCACCTTGCTCATAACGCTGTGGAAGGTCTTAGGTCTAAGGGTGCGTTGCAAAGTTAAGTGCGGCGCAAGATCACTGGGGACCGAGAAAGGGAGAGCAAGAGAGGGATGACGGGCAAAATAGATGGGGGGAGGGAGGGAGGGATGGGGAACGCAGAAAGGTGAGGGGATTAAAGAGGGGTTGTAAACAGGTCACAGCAAATGGTTCACATGGTAGCTTGACTCACACTCCCCTGTAAAGACAGCAAGTGAGAAGCATGATCATACAGGAGAGACACGGATGAAAGCGTAATGAGCTCTGTAACATTATCAAGGCATCTAACCCCTGACCTCAATTCACGCAGGCAGCCATGATGTTAGCTGAGGCAGCCTTCGCAAACCAAAGTGTTTGTTGTTAACCCATCACCCGTTAGCGTGTTCATCACTCTCATTAACATCAGTTGGATTCAAAGTACCTCACGACCTGGGCCTGACAAGAGACCACTTAACCCTGCCCGTCATCCGGGATTCCCACTCACTGTCCGACACCCTTTGCCACCAAATGTCAATATTGCAGTGGACAAGAAAATATAACGGGCAAGAGATTAATCTTTCTTAGCAAAAAAAATTCAATACATGTTAATGTGGCGGCATGACCATTCATCGATCCGGTCTCGCCCCATAGTTCTTCAGGAAAAACCTTTAAAACCCCTCCAAGGGGAACGGTTGCATTATCTTAACGAGACACGTCTGCCATAATATGCTGACTGAACAGTCATCAGCAACAGGGAATAACAGGTGAGAATTTTAAAATGTCACTAGTCAGACCCCAAGAAGTCAATCTCACCTCGCCAGACTGTGGCTAATAGTTCATTCCTAAAACACATTCACCGATGACTTTCGCACATCGTGCCCAAAAGCCTGAAAACATTATCAACTTTTTTTCCACGTTGATGAGGGTGTGTGTGTGTGTGTGTGTGTGTGTGTGTGTGTGTGTGTGTGTGTGGAATGGCAATTGAGGTGAAATCAACCATTAAGCAAATGGTCTCAAGATTGTACTTTTGCGTAAAAAATGGGAAAGGGAGGGGCTCAGCCATCTCCGAAATATTGCCCAGCCAATTACAAGTGCACAGCTGAAGAGGTCCATTGGGACGCCTCTGCAAATGGAGGTAGTCTTCAGAGTAGTGATATTACAGAGATCACACTGTCCTCCTAAAATCAGTCAGTGGTTCTTCTGCTCACCTTGGACACTGGAGACTGGAGGTGTTCAAGCCCCAGGGATAGAAGCGCTTGCATGCTAGACTGAGAAACAGCACCATCCTCAAGAGACATCGGAGGTTCAACTAAGGCCTTACATGTATGCAGATATGTTAAAAAACAAATATATTTATCCGTTTGCACAGCATGTGCAGAATGGTGATTTTTCTTTATGCACATGCTGTGCAAACGGATAAATATATTTGTTTTTTATTGTTTTTAATATATTTCTGACAGGTGTGATTCAGAAAATTCCAAAAATAGCTGTTTTATAGAGCTTGAATTCTGTTCATGTGTAAAAAAAAATCCATATACAGCATGTGTAAAGAGGGTCTACCTAAATGAACAAGCAGGCAAAATACCTGAAAATGGAGATAAAGGCTTTTTTTGAAGAAAAAGCTGAAAAAACAAAATTACAGCCATTGCTCATCAAAATCATGCCAAACAACAAGGAGATGCTACATAACAACAGCCAAGTTTGGATTCAGCTGTGTGTTTACCCCAAAGCAATAGCTTTGTTGAAGGGCACACATTCTTGCTGGCTTCCTCTGCCCAGCTGAATGGGTCACATCCCAGACACTAAAAATATACAATGTACAAAATTTACAATAAAACTAGAAAATCAAAGAGAATTCAACTGACTACACACAGAGTGTGACAGGCAAGTGTAGATACTGTTTAACAGTGAACTTCGACCAATCAACAGACCAGTGGCAGAGCTAACAACAACTATGCGTCTTTCATATGATAGCCTTTGCTAAGAACTCTGCCCAACAATGCCAGTGTCATGAGGACATGCCAGGGTCCACATCCACCTCTGATATACAGTACGACTGCTCACATGCCACAAGCATAGCAGACACCTCATGAGGAGCTCGTTGGAAAAACAGACCAGGGGTGCATTTCTGGAAACCATAGTTGCTAACTTCATTAGCCACTTTGTTGGTTTCAATGTAATTTCCCATTGGCAACTACTACCCAAGTTGCTAACTGGCTAACAACTACGCTTTCGAGAAACGTACTCCAGGGCAGGAAGCGCAAGTGCAAAACTCCCCTACTGAACATTACAAATGACAAACACATCACTAACAGCCGCTCCACACACTATCACAATGTCCAATGAAAACGATCTGTGGTGATTTGGTAATGAACTGCCAGTGAGCAGTGAGCACTAAGCACAGGAAAGCTCTGTGTGTCTTTACTGCCACATGAAACAGCATGCCACATTATGGTAAGTGCCTCTGCGAGCATAAGTGGCCACTCTCTGGGATGAAAGACAGCCAAATTGCCAACAAGGCCATGCAGCAGACAGCAATCCGGTCTCCAATCCTGTTGCTTAGTTCTATATTCCCATTGCCACTTCGGCAGAGGATGGTTGGGTATCTTACAAGGCAACCAGTGGAATAGATTAGCGGTCTGACTGTTGGACTGATAACACTGGTCTCTGCTCCCACATAGCATCAATGCTACAAATAAACAGCTTTTTAACGGTATTCGATTTATATTTTGCATGGATATGGAAGAGTTTTTGATATTCTGTCAAAATCGAAAGATCTACTATTCGGTGAAAGGATAACTGATACTTGAGCACAGCCCCCCGTGGACATCAGGCAGTCAGAACTTTAAAAGACTGAAAAAAGTACAGAATATTCAGTGTTTTTTTTTTTCACTGGCTCAGTCTTAAAATATTTCTAGCAGTTTGTGCGTGCGCCGTCTGAGCTGCTGCAGTTGTAAGCCGAAACCCCCAAGAGAGTGTGCCCTATAGACCCTTACAACGATCCACAGCTCCCTCTAGCCAAAAACCTTCCTACGCACCACCTACTGACCCCTCGCTGACCCACGGAGCACCGCACGGCCACGCAGCTGCCAAGGCCAGCTAGGGCCTACGCTAGCCGAAGCTGATGTGTTGTGACTGTCTGCCTCTGCAAAGAGGTCGGAGAGGGCTATGGATGACAAAAGCAGACATCGGGAAGTCTCAGTGTGGGTGTGTTGTGTATAGTACATATGTGTGTGTGTGTGTGTGTGTGAGAGAGAGAGAGAGAGAGAGAGAGAGAGAGAGAGAGAGAGAGAGAGAGAGAGAGAGAGAGAGAGAGAGAGAGAGAGAGAGAGAGAGAGAGAGAGAGAGAGAGAGAGAGAGAGCGAGAGCGAGAGCGAGAGAAAGACAGAGAGCGTAGCAGTGGCTGGCCCAGTCTAATACTAGGTATGAAGATTTGTTTTTTTTTTTACTGTGGAGCAGGAAAAAGGTTACCTGAAGGGATTCTTGAGACTGAAAACCATTGAGAGGTCTAGCAAGCCTGACCTCCGTTACAGTTGCTATGAAGTGTATGAAATTGTTGTAATGGTGCAGTACAATAAGAACACACTATTGAGTCAATAAGTTCTGGACATTCCAACAAACTATGGCTAAAATAAAAAGTCTAAGAACTGCAGTCCACCAACTGTGAGGGGTTGTAAGTGATTCTTACAGAGTTATGCTGTTTCAGGTACTCGGCAGCCATCTCCTCTGCATTCCCTCCGATCTCGCCAATCAGAATGATGCCTTCTGTCTTTGGGTCGTGCAGGAACACCTCCAAGCAGTCAATGAAGTTGGTGCCATTGAAAGGATCGCCACCAATTCCTGGCATGGGAAAATAGAGAAATAGAGAAATAGAGAAAGAAAGAAAGAAAGAAAGAAAGAAAGAAAGAAAGAAAGAAAGAAAGAAAGAAAGAAAGAAAGAATTTCCTGGTCGATCAGTGAATGCACAAGAGGATAGTTTTGTTGGTGTTCTTGCACATTATCTAGCTCAGTGGTTCTCAACCTTTTTTTTGACAAACGCCCCTTGAACTCATCATACGCCTCACAACGCCCCCTCTACCTCATCATAAGCCTGCCAATGCCCCCATTAGTATTGAAAAATAAAATAGACTAATGCAACTCAATGGTAACTAAGCCCTGCCCCCACAACTGCATCCTTCTCAACGCCCCCTAGGGCTACCCAACGCCCCTTGGGGGGCTGTACCGCCCCCGTTGAGAAACACTAATCTAGCTTGTTGGTGTGATAATGCACGAGAGTCATTCTGCGCCAACATGCAGCACGCTCACTTACCAACACAGAGAGATTGCCCCAGGCCAACTTGCGTGGTCTGATGCACAGCTTCATATGTGAGGGTGCCAGACCTGGACACGATGCCTGCAAAGCACACAGAAAAAAGTAAAGCATTTTCCACACTGACCTTAATATAAACATAAATTCTGCTTGGATGATCATGTTGGGGAAACACACTCGCTCCCTCTGGCAGGAATAAGACCACTAGGGGTTTTATCACTTCAGCTGCTAATACTGAAACACAGCGTTTCTGTTATCTTGACTTCCCATTGGCCATTAAAGCAGTTTTTCTCTCAGTTTTTTGCACGTGGATTTCATTTACCCAAAGGCAAATTATTTTAACAAACGATTGCTGGAGTATTCAAAAAGACACCATAAAAATCAGTCCCTGGGCTTCCCCTCTCTGATATTCATCTCCACATGCATTTCTCAAGGGCATTGATTACATACCATTAAAGAATGCTGCATGCCGTGAACGGCAATAGAATCATCTATCAAACTAACTATCAGCTACTCCATCCTTCAAAGCCACAATGTCTGCAATATTAATGATACTTCAAGAACGCTACATTTATCTGCAAAAGCAAGTCACTGTCAGGATAAAAACATCCCATTGGTTTATGAAATCATAAACGTGTCTGCAAATTACATGTGCTACCAAGACTTGTCACATCACGCCTTCCATTTTTTTGGTCATTCTTCATGCCAAAATCGACAAAACAAACCAATCACGCAACACTGCTTACCAATTCTTCCTTTCTTGTGAATGTGGCCTGGCATGATTCCAATCTTGCATTCTCCAGGCTGTTAAAGTGAGGAAACAGAAGGGACTTTCAACGGGGCAGACACGAAAATGAATACATGTCAACTCTAACTTCAATTAGAGAGGTACAACAAAAACTATAACAATACACTCACTTTACCAGAAAAGCTGGTCATGTTTGAAAGAGTCATAAATTGATGCGGTGTCGTCTGCGCTTGTGTGGCGACAATTTACAAGACTAGAATAATCTATGGAACCCAAAGGAAATTAAGGGCAACTTCAGAAGATTGATTAAAGTTGTGTTGGATGAATTGGTGTAGGGGTGGGCGTGGGCGATATGGCAAAAATATCGTATCACAATTTTTTAACATAACATCTCGATTCCGATTTTTTATCACAATCTTCCGTCGAAAAAATAAAAACAACTTTCATACACTTACAATCTGTAGTTTGCAGTTAATACAATGTTAACACACTGATGACACCCTCATAAAGTGCACAATTGGAATACAATTATGTAAAGAATATAAATGAAGACAACAACACAAGTAAGTAAACATCACTCTGATACAATTGTAAACATTCTCACTGCAAGACGATCTATACGATTTCTCCACTTTGGCAGATTCGAGACCATCTTGTACCCAATATCACGATTCACAATTAACATCGTCATATCGCCCACCCCTGAATTAGTGTGTGTGTGTGTGTGTGTGTGTGTGTGTGTGTGTGCACGCTCTGTCTTACATTGATGACACCTGGGCAGTTGGGCCCGATGAGGTTAATATCGTCATATGAGATTAATATAGTCATATCGCCCACCCCTGAATTGGTGTGTGTGTGTGTGTGTATGTGTGTGTGCGTGCGTGTGTGCGTGCGTGCGTGTGTGTGTGCGTGCGTGTGTGTGTGTATGTGTGTGTGTATGTGTGTGTCTGTGCGTGCGCGCGCTGTCTTACATTGATGACACCTGGGCAGTTGGGCCCGATGAGGCGGGTGGTGCCCTGGCGCAGTAGCCTGTGTTTGACCTTCACCATGTCCTGCTGGGGGATGCCCTCTGTGATGCACACCACCAGCGGCACCTCCGCATCGATGGCCTCAATGATGGCCGCCGCCGCAAAGGGCGGAGGGACGTAGATCACCGTGGCATCGGCTCCAGTGGCCTCTCTGGCCTGGTGAGTTACGGGGGTGGGGATAGAGACAAAAGAAATAGAAGAAATACATATCTTGTACATCATATCATTATATACATATCTATTAGTTGAACAGTCTCAATTCTATTGTACCAAACTGTGTGGACTACATGAGCTATCAATCAACAGATTATTTCTCATCAGTAATTCTGCAAATTTAGCATTTTTCTAAGTTCATTATTACATTATTTGGGATCCCTCCACCATACTCCAGTCTCCTATAGATAAGGTTTTTTTTGTTTATAAACACTGTTGTGAGGAGGGGCAAGACACTGGCAGCCAACCACGTGAGCTAATTTTTTGACCAACAGCGGTTTCCAACAATCAGAGGTTGAGTCGTGCGCAGCTAGGGTTGCGCAGCCAGGGGAAAACAAAAATGTAGAACCCATGTATACTGAAAACTTGCTTCTTTTTGTTTATGTACAGCTATTATATAAAAGGCTTTTATAAGCCACTGAGGTTTCTGAGCTCAACTGTCAAGACGAGACAGGGCCTCAACTGCCCAGCAGTCCCCCCCTTCTCCCGAATAGCCCCCATCGACGCACTTACCTTGTATGACCTTTAACATGAGACTGGCAGGACAGCTGCCAGTTAGCACACACTCTCAGAAAAGGCCTAAATGCAGCAGAGGACACAGCGCGATGGCCGAGCACAAGTTGAGCCCTTACCTCCTTCACAGAGTTGAAGACGGGCTGGCCCAAGTGGGTCTTGCCCCCCTTGCCGGGGGATACTCCTCCCACTAACTGTGATCCATAGTCCAGAGACTGCTGGCTGTGGAAGGTCCCCTGGAAGAACAGAGCAATACAATCAGGAAGAAGGAAAACATACACATGCATAGAGACATTGAAATGAATAATGGCTCATAGATGGTTAAGTACAACAAGTTGATTGAACATGATATGCGGGGTTATGCGGGATACAGATACATGATATGCGGGATACAGGGTTCCCAGTCTTTTTGACTGACAAAATCAGAGCAATACAATCAGGAAGAAGGAAAACATACACATGCATAGAGACATTGAAACATTGAAAACATTGAAACAGAGATCTTGAAACATTGAATTTGAAATTTGGGCCAGCACCCTCAGAGATTTAAATAATTAAGAGTGACGCCTGCTCCAAGAACAAAATTTACATGCATAGAGATGAAATGAATAATGGCTCATAGATGGTTAAGTACAACAAGATGATTGGACATGATACATACGCGTACAGGGTTCCCACTCTTTTTGACTGACAAAATGTAAAAACTTTTTCGCCATTGAATAGATGTGTTCTTCTTTGTGTGTGATTTTCAAATTTTTGCAGAATGTGCAAGTTGGGTGGTTGTCTACTCAATGATCAAAACAGTATTATATCCCCGAAACGCGGAGCGTCGGGGATGTAATGGTTTTGCGTGCGCCGCGTCCGCCGCGTCCGCCACGTCCGCCGCGTCCGCCGCCACCGCGTAAGGTCTTTCGTGTTAACGCGATAACTTTTGAACGGATGTTTGGATTTGTCCCAGATTTTTTGGGTGAATGCTCTAGGGCAGGTTCATGAACTGATTCGAGTTTGGAGGTCAACACTTTCAAGATGGCTGAATTCAAGATGGCCGAATTTTTGTTTGGCCCATAACTTCTGACTGGGTGGATGGATTTCTCCCAGATTTGGTGTGTTAATGCTCTAGGGTAGGTTCATGAACTTATTCGAGTTTGGAGGCCAACACTTTCAAGATGGCTGAATTCCAGATGGCCGAATTTTTGTTTGGCTCATATCTTCTGACCAGTCGGATGGATTTGTCCCAGATTTGGTGTGTTAATGCTCTAGGGTAGGTTCATGAACTGATTTGAGTTTGGAGGTCAACAGTTTCAAAATGGCGGAATTTTTATTTGGCCCATAACTTTTGGATTGATTTGCCCGGTACTACCTTATTTTAACAGTTCACCATTTCAGTGAATCTACCATATAAGGTACAGTGTAACAATATTTAATACCATGTAATACTAGTGTAATACCAGTGCAACAATATGCAATACCAGGTACAGTGTAATAACCAGTGTACAATATTTAATACCATGTAATACTAGTGTAATACCAGTGTAACAATATGCAATACCATGTAATACCACTTACACAAAAATACATGATGGGCTCACATTTTCTATGGGCAAGATGGGCATACATTTTCTATGGGCAAGATTTCTCAGATTTTCATTTTAAAACGTAAACACATACAAATACATTAGATATTACCCAATTCCCAAGTGTAAGCTATCATATAACTCCATATTCCCCTGTTTTGTTTATTGTTTTGTTGTGGCTAGTCACATATATGAAATTATGATTATAATATGACATGGATTTTGACCATTCAAAAGTCAAGTCGTTTTTTGTAACACGCGGGAGCATTCTTTTGGAAATAATCATAATCGACTAATGATGACGACTGATCATGAAGAGATCATGACAAACAATAGGTGGATTAAATTCAAGCTACACCACATCAGTGATGATGATATGATAATTAATATAGTTCAATGATCTACACAGTGGAGACATTGGTAACGTGTTTTGATAACAAATCATTCCCAAGCTGCACAAATTGTAACATACTGTATCAACATTACATTCTTGAAAATGTAGTCCACATCCAACAAATGTTCTACAAAACAGAATAAAAAAACCCAAAACAGAGACACTTAAGATAACAGATGATGATGACTGTTAAATTAGAAAATGGTGCAACTGAAAAGTGAAAAACTACAAGGTCAATTGAAAAACAGACGTTTCAGCAGTAGAGATAACCGCCAGATAATACATTGTAGTTGCCTAAACAAGCAAGAACATGACAATTGGGTATATGGCTACTAAGCTTAGTGGAGGCTGTGCAAATCCAAGAGAGAAACTTCAATGGGTGCAAATCAAAGAAGTACTTGAGGAGAGGTTTAAAAACTCCTTTATTGGACCAGAAGATTCAGATTTTTACAAAGCCTTCAAAACATCATCATTTTTTAAGCAAAGCAAAGAAAAAACAAAACCAAAAACCAAACCAAACCAGTTCCCTCCTTACAGCCTCAACACCAACCTCTCCTCCTCATCCACCTCACACAACAGTCCTCCCAATCCCCAAATTCCCAAACTACATCATTCACCAATTTGTAATATGCGAACTCCACCTTGACCCTACACCCCACCATCCCCTTTAAAACGTCCACGGGGTCTGTTGTCCCCTCCCCAAGATTTCTATTTTTTCGGGTTCGCCATATGGCCAACTTGGCTGAGGCCACTAAGAAATTGAAGAGGCACACTTCCCTTTTCACCTTAACCCTGTAAGCAGGACCAGTGACAAAACTGCAGTGTGAGAAAGGCAGCTGCAACACATTTGCCCACCCCTGTAAACAAAAAACTTCTTGAGGAGAAAAAGGGGGGGGGGGGCAAAGGTTTGATCATAGATCATCAGTAGTAAGAATCGATGATTGAAATGTTACCTTCCCTCGATAATATAATTGCACAATAAGCCTTTTGCAAGCAGTGTGCAAGTCCCCCCCCCTCGTGTCTGACTAGTACAAAGCCATTGTTCTGGCATCAAACATGAGGTCGCTAGTACTAAAGCATGACATTATTTGTATGCACTTGGGGTAATGTAGTGTTCAACATTACATTATACTTAGCTGACACCTTGGTAATAAGCAAATTTAATACAGCGTTCAGAGTATTGTTACAGTCCCTGGAGCAATGTGGGGTTAGGTGCCTTGCTCAAGGGCAATTCAGCCCTGAATAGAAATGCAAGGAGAGGTAAGGGTGAGGTTCGAACCGGCAACCCTCAGATCTTAAGACTACATCCCTAACCATAAGGCCACAGCTGTGCCCAGACATTATTGGACATGATGGAGGGTGTGGGACAATTGATTCACAAAATGTCACACACACACACACACACACACACACACACACACACACACACACACACACACACACACACACACACACACACACACACACACACACACACACACACACACACACACACACACACACACACACTTATAGTGAACTATTCCTAGCAAGGCAAAGGACAGATTGTCTTTAATGAGGCCAGATAAAGCCTGACAGTTAATGCTTAACCAACGTAACCATTCCTCTTAACATGACAACAGTGGGGTTTTGAAACACCTCTGATAACCAGGAAGGGTCAGACAGACGTACACCCTGATCAATAAACACCAGTGTAGAGACAACAATAGTATTGCTATACACATTAAAAATGTAATTCCTCTGAACATGCTCATACCTCTGTTATTACTCATTACTGTTACTGTTTATTCTTATTCCTATGCCTTTTAAAATGTATTTATTCAACCAACAATAAAGACATTTAGAGGGCATCATAATACTTCTTCAGAACTCTACAACTACACCTTTTCTGTGGCAACTTTGGCAAAACTGTGGTTTTAAAAAGTGTCCTATAAAGACAACACAGTTGAACGCACACATCATTTGCCAGATAAACAAATTGTCTTATTTTAAAAAGATATGTATTCTGAACTGAAACAATAACATTGTCTTGAGCAAGTAAGATAATGTTATTCTCCTAGATAAACAGAAATGTTCGCAGGATTGTGTGACATCACATGAAAGTAAAACTACTAACCTGCTTTCCAGTGAAGCCTTGGCAAATGACCTTGGTGTTTTTGTCAATGTACAGATGCTTCCTTGAAGCAGTATAACAATGCCTGACCCCTGTTTGCTGCACTGTGAAGAAAAGCAGAAAGAAATTGTACAAATGAAATAGCAGAAGGTTAGAAAAGGCTACATGACAACAGTCTGATGTTATAACACTGTCACAGGGAGAGAGGAGAGTTCTGTCTGTGTTCAACAGGGAGCCAACTGTATGTCTCTCCCGAGAAAGGTCCACTCTGATTAACTTGAACTTTGTTCAGGAACCTGGACATGAGCTCTTGCCCAAACAACGCGTTTCAAAAGCATGTGCACAGACCAGTTAACCCCGAGTGATCACATACCAAACTACAAACGAAAAGGATATTGTCACACTTCTACTATGACATTAAAGCCTGCTCTCGAACAAAATACACCAATGGACAACGCCAGATCATTACTTTTGAAACAGACTGACGTACTAAGGATGTGCTATTTATTTCATATGGAGGGCTTCCACCAACGGGGAGACACCGCATGCAACTGTTTTCTATCATTTTGTTGCTCTTATGTGGCGTTAGACGCGGTCCTTGCACAATTTGCATTCTGACACAGACAGTTACAGCAGAACTAATAAATGGTGCCTGGCGTAGCGTTAATAGTCTACGCTTGTGATGGGGTTCGCTAGGGGTCTAAGGTTAGGCCCTCGGGCTTTCTTTTGGTGCACATGGTCTAAATTAAGAAACCACTAAGCTTATGAATATTGATATGCTTGCTTTTCAGGAATATTACGAATTGTTCAGTCACTATCCGACAGCAGAAGGCAAATAATCTGCAACTCAACTGTGTGTGTTGTCTGTGTGTTGACAACCATGTGTTGCCTCTTCCAAAGACAAAATAATAATTTTGAATGGTCAAAATATGTAGTAGGCCAAAATCTACAAGGAAGACACATTGATTTAGCCTACAAGATCAAAGTTCGTATTTTCCTCTGCGTACTAAACGATGTGGAATCTCGAACAAGCTAACGCTAGCTCACTTGGCTACCAGCGCGACTTGCTTAGCAGAGCTGCTACACTCCAGCTTCTGACTTTTCACCAAGAGTGACACCGAAACTGATTTGCCTATTATTAACAACACAAATGAACACGATAACAACACATTATGCATCATATTCACATAAAACTTGACAGACTTACGGAGCAGCCGGGCAAACAACCTGCAGGAAGACATCGTCGGTCATTCACCAATGACACTGAGCAGAGATGGACCTCAACGTCATAAAAACGGCTGTCTAGAAAAGTGCCTGCTTATAAATGTGGGATAAATATTTGGTCTTGTGAAATCGATAAAAGACACGTTTTAGAAACGACTCCATTTATCATACGTACAAGTAATGCATCTACTGACTTTTTAAACAATACTTAAAGGGACAGTTTGGTCAATTTCAACATGCAGTTGTAATGCTCACACTACCCTGGACTTGTCAGTGCCTGAGATTTTTTTTTCTTCTTCTTCAGCCGTTTCCGAGATCCTGGTCATTGTAATGGGGGCAGCTCTTTGTTTACATTTCAAAAAAACATTTTTATTTATTCCCAAAAACATCCAAAAGGTTATAAAACATCAGCAGACAACTAGCAAACAGCAGTACCTTTTGGGAAAATATTTGGAGTTGGCCTATGTTTCATTTTTAAAAAATGTAAACAAACGCTGCCCCCATTATAATTGCTCATATCTCAGAAAGGGCTGAGCTGAAAAATGTGGCATCACCAGGTACTGACAAGTCAAGGGTAGCGTGAGCAATACAACTGCATGTTGAAATTGACCAAACTGTCCCTTTAATTGCAAGGTACATTTATTGAAACGGGAAACAAAAGGCATGTTACCTGCATCCCACGTCAACCGGAAGTTTGTAGTTTTTAATATAGGCCTATATACTGTAGGCTATGATGTTTGAAGTGTCTGTATTTATGTATGTACTACTGGACACCTTAATTTCCACTCGGAATTAATACATGACTCTACTCTAGGCTACTATTTACTCCTATTATTATTGTCATTGTTATTTGGCTACGTAGTAGTAGAAGTAGTTGTAGTATTGTAGTGTAGTAGGCCTATCTATAACAGTACTAGTAGGCCTAGTGGTAATAGCAGCTGCAGGTGGAGCAGCAGCAGCAGTTGCAGTAGTACGGTATTGTTGCTGTTGTTGCCTTTTGTTTCTAGTGTGAATCAATGTCATCGTGCCTAGGGAGGCTACACCTGGACTGCATCTAATTGTCTGCTGTGCTGCTGTATTTGTTATTACAAACAGCACCAAAAGACTTGCCTGATTATCATAGACTTGCAATCGAGATATGAAGGTGTTGCGTCACTAGGAGGGCGCAGCCTGGCTACACCAAAAGGCCCATCATTCCATCCGGTTTCACTTGTTTGACTTGAGTGTTGATCACTTAAATCACTTAGGTTTCTTTCTGAAGTCTTTACCAAAGAGCAACATGTGATTGAGTCAGTCACGTGGGTGTAATTTGGGGCCTTTGAATCTTCCGTCCTGTCCTGATGTTACTGAATCCTGCATTAGGCCTACCCATTAGGCCCATGTTTTAATGATAATGGTAATGGCTAATATTCTTCAAATTGCTATTCCCTCTCGCCCCCTCCGTTCCACCTCCTCTGTCCCCTCTCTCTTTCCCCTCTGCCCGCCTCAGTACTATGGGGAATAGAGCTTCCAATCGCTCTGCTCCCCAGGCTGGAAATGACTGGAATGCACTTCTGACATTCGCAATATTGACTCATTACCCCAGTTCAAATGCAAACTGAAAACTCGTGTATTTCAGTTAGCCTATTCTTGATGACTTTTTAATTCTATTTTGTTTTATTTTTTGTCTACAATCTCTGTTTTTTATGTGTCTTGTTTTATTATTGCTTGTCTGTGCAGTATCCTTGAGTGTTTGAAAAGGCGCTTTAAAATAAAATGTAGTAATATTGTCTTCTATCTTTATATTATGAATTGGTGTCTTTCAACTGTCAATTCTGAGGGGAACGGATGCCAAATGCATCTCTCTACATATCTCCTGCACCTACAGGGTGTCATGTGGCTTGGTAATATTGTGGTGCTATGCCGCTTTTTCACCACCAGATGGGTGTGATTGTGACTGCCTGCCTGCCAATGTTGGTTTGGGTTTCCCAAACTGGGGTGCATGCACCCCTGGGGGTGCGCAGCCTGCCAAAGGGGGTGCACGAGCTAAATAGAGCAATGGTGGATATGTGAGGTTTTCTCCAGCATTAATGAACATTAAATAGTTCTTAATTGTATGGTGAATTCTATGCTGAAGGGTCCATGAAAATTGTACAGTAGTTTAACTCCTAGAAAAAAGAGGATTCCCCAAAATAATTGTGCAAAATGTGCAGTGAATCCATACTTTCATGGACATCAGCACACCAAAATATTCGCTTGGGGGGTTCGCGAACCACGTTGAAATGTACAAAGGGGTGCACAAGGGGAAAAGTTTGGGAACCACTGAGCTACATCAAACTTTGATGATCAGACGACCTTGTTTGTTTTGCCGAAATGCGAAATATCACAGACGAGCATGGCCTTGACATTTGATATGGTACACTTTTTTTTCTTCTTCAGCTGCGTTTTCAGTACTTTGTAGACTGACCCCAGACTCATGTGGCAGGGCATTATATCCGACCTACGATAAGTACAAGAGCACCAACCCCTGTCTGACCAGCTCTCACAATCCAACTCTTCCTGATGACCGCAATTTTTTGTTGTTGCACGGTTCAATGAGGGACCCATCCCCCAACCCCCCACTGAACTGATAGATACTGCATGGTGTTAGGCAACAAGAAAATGTCACAGAGCATAATTAGAATGGCACAGATACTCTTTGGTAGCTAACTACCCACACACTTGAGGAGATCCATCATACACGCTGCACAAACAGAGCAATAAAAACACAGATCACTCACACCCAGGCCACAAGCTCTTCACCATGCTGCCACCTGGCACCTGGCCCCATCTTTCGAATTTTAGAAACAAATAGGCCCTATCTGGTCTTCAAACTAAGATACTAAGAAGAGACACTTAATATTAATTCAAATTAGACCCATGCGTTAACAAATATTAAATGTAGCCTAGCTTATATTAGCTAATAATAATAATAGCCTAATAACTTAATTTCCCTCGGGATTAATAAATTATACTAAACAGGGTCGCGTGCTGTTCATCGCGCGGTTCACTCAAAGCTCCCCGCTCGTGTTTACTACACTCACCAAACCATTATACATTAGTGGAGTAGAGAGAGTGGATCTACGATTTTATTTGTGAAAACTCTGCGTCTCTGCTCTGCACGGTGCAGTGACTTCCAGAGCTATTTTTCTTCCCATGTAGAAGCTTAGCGCTGCCGCTGAATGACAAGGGGGAGGCACTCGATGTGCTCAGGGGGGAGGAGGAAGATGTGCTCAGGGGGGAGGAGGGAGATGTGATCCAGACCTGCCCCCCGCCCTGCACACTGCAGTTGAACATACTTGGGCAGATGCTTCAGGGCACTGCGCACCCACACTACAAGACTGAAGAACAGTTTCTGTCCCACCGCCATCAGACTTAAACTCCACGCGTCACCAATACCCCCCCCCCTAAAAAAAACTTCCAGACTGTCTAAACTGTGAAATGCATGTGGACTTTGCCCGTCATGCTGTGTGTGTGTGTGTGTGTGTGTGTGTGTGTGTGTGTGTGTGTGTGTGTGTGTGTGTGTGTGTGTGTGTGTGTGTGTGTGTGTGTGTGTGTGTGTGTGTGTGTGTGTGTGTGTGTGTGTGCGCGCAGCAGGCCTACTGTGTTATTCTACCTGTAGGCCTAGGCCTGCTGTACAGTGAAGGCCTAGGCTACCTGTTCAGTGAATACTTGAATCCTGCACCTGTACTGAACCCTGCAAATCATCACTTGTTTGTTATTTTATATCTTATCTTTACATTTTCTATATTTTATTACACTAGATATAGCCTACTGCTTAGTCTATGTTTACTTTTGTGGGCATCTGTGGGTTAAACAACATCACATCATGACAATAAAGCACTTCAACTTCTACTTCTATAGGCCTACATGCTTTCATCATTGAGGAAGATAGGCTAACTAAGTAATGTTTTTACATACACTTTACCTAATTTCTGCTGTAGGCCACAGGGGAAAAAATGCCGTGCATGACAACAAGGTGTTGAAAACATTTTTTACAAGCCGCCTCTTACTTATGGCCAATCACATCTCCCCAACTGTGTGTTCTCTCATTGGTCTGTTCTTCCTGCGTACCGTACGTACATTTTGTAATTCACTACCGTAAGTACGTCTGTCTGCACCTCCATTGAAATTGCTGGGCTGAAAGGCTAGTGTAATCATCGAAAAAGAGCGTAATGACGTTGAACCCCAGGAAATATCCCAAGTTCGCTGTAGAGCAACCTCTTCATTCAAGATGGTGTTAGAAACTATTTCTAGGATCATTAAAATCCAGCTTCCAGCCTACCTCAAAAAGTTGCCCCTACCAGAAACAATAGGAGGGTTTGCGCGATTAACAGGTAGGTTAAATTTTTACTTGACAAATGTTACTACAAAAAAACTTCATTGTCTGCTGGCTGATCACTAAAGTTAGCCAGTTCTTGAGATCTGCGGGGAATGCCAACAGGTTAGGGGAGTCTTTTGTCTTTGTGTCTTTGATTATGTCACTGTACACACACAGGTGTCCTCTTTTCTGTTCGGTTGTTGCTGAAAGAAACGCAGGCTAGTTGCTGGAAAGGCGATCTGCTTGGAGTTCAGGGAAGTAAAAGTTCAATAACCAAGCGTAACAGTTCAAGCATTGGTTTCTGACTCAAAGAAAGTCCAGCAATCAATCGAGACGAAGAACGCAAATTGTTTTAAACCCACGTCTCAAGTCTAACACTAGAGCTGTATCCAGGATGAGCAAGTGTGAAGTTACAAGGTTACAGTCTTCAGCAGCATGAGCCTACTGCATCATCTCGTGTTAGTTGGTCTGTTGAATGGGGTGCAGGCAGCCAGCCATGCACCAGTGCGGATATGTCTTTTAAAATTAAGAAAACATTTTTTTTTTGTCTTTTTTAAGACCAGCTTAGCCCCTGTCTTGCGCAGTCTTGAGATGTCAAATATGCAAGAATGAATCATAAACCCAATTCCTAAACTTCTGTTCCCCTATAGGCTAGAGTAAATCACAAGTTGGAACAAGGCTTACATTACAAACATGCCTTGTCCCTTTGTGGTATATACTATACCACAAATGAATGGTGGGAAAAAATAATCTGCACACCTCTCCCTGAGGGATCACAACCAGACTGTAGGCCTTCTATAATGATATTATGAATGATGCTTCAGCCTCAATTACACCAGTAACTGCAATTTTGGAAGTATTTTGTGTGGATTCAGTAGTTGCAAAGTGTTGCCTGAAGGTAAAAGCACCTACATGCTAAAACAGATTTACTTTTTTTGATGCTTTTAATACTTACTTTCAGTGGACTGGTCTTTGTGATATAATAATAATAATAATAATAATAATAATAATAATTATTATTATTATTATTATTATCATCATCAGTGAGTTCTGCCTTACTAAATGGAAACTGATCTACATGCACTGGGATCCTCTTTTGGTCCATAATAGGCTTAGTAGTTTCAAGCAGTTTTTGCACCAGGATATTGTCTTTGCCCCTTTGTGCAATTAACAAACTATGGTCTCTTTCATTCTCCCAGTGTCTGAGTGGCTCCGGTTACTACCACTATTGGGCATTCTTGCTCTGCTGGGCTACCTGACCATTCGCCCTTTCCTTCCTAAGAAGAAGCAAAAGGACTGCATCATCAACCTTAAAATTCAAAAGGAGACACGCCCAGTGGTCAACGAGATTGATATTGAGGACTTGAGCAGCACAACGGTCTGTTACTGCCGATGTTGGCGGTCCAAGAGGGTGAGTGAGTGAAATATGATATAATATAAGGAATAGTGGAATTGGGACTCTACGCATTATCTCTCACTCAGCTTGCAGGTGCATCACAGTGGCAGTGGGACAGACATCACTGGAAAGGAGAGGCTGGAGCACACTGCAGCTTAGTTTTCAAGATTTTATTTTGTGCACACACCCGGCTAACGTTTCGCTTCTGAAGAAGGTGTAGTAACACCGAAACCGTTAGTCGGGCTTATATCCAATGATATAAGAAATAGCACTCACTTAGAAATACATAAAATCTCCAAACATCTTTAGGCACCAAAAATGTGAACCATTACCCTAACCCTAACAGACAGCAATGCAGCATGTTGTATGGTAGCCTTATCAGCATTTAATGGCCTGTCCTTGATGTTCCTGTTTCAGTTTCCTGTTTGCGACGGATCTCACAAGAAACACAACCAGCTGACTGGAGACAATGTCGGACCACTGGTATTGAAGAAGAAAATTCTATAACGCAATGGAGGGCAGTCCCTCCCTCACTGCCTTACTTTAGGTGTTTTCTGTATGCTGCCTTACTCTAATGGGAGATTTTGTTTTTCATACATCATACTGTGCCAGTTATGGGTTGTTTTCATTTAAATGGCACGGGATATGTTGCCTCATGTTCCGTTTAAGTGCATAGGCAACTGGGCCAAGTAGTTGTACAAGTGTGGTAGATGTTGAATTGTCTTTTTTTATCTGCATCACCCATATGTGATCTCCTGTTTTTGCCCAAGTTACACTATAAAGTGCAATATATGACTTGGGAAAGTGGAGGGGAAATATAATTGAACACCAATACACTTAATTGAGCAACTATTGAATTTCCATAATTCAGGTGTTCATACTTAGATACTGTAAGGATTACTACTACTTGAAATTGCGAAAGGCTTTCGATGTATCAGTTCCTCTATTAAAATGGCATCAGTTAGTAGTCTTTGTAAAAAGGGCAATCAAGTTGAAATGGGCCACTGTCACCTCAATCAAGTTTTACTCATTTATTTTTTTGTTTTGGGTAATTTTTGTTTGTTTATTTCATTTGCCTTTTTCACTCTCTGCATGTTAAGTTATTAACCGTGTATGACCCATTGGCCTATTGGAGATATTTTTATTAAGTGAAACCTTCATGCAATTCCAAAAGTATCACCTATCGTTACATGGTGTAAAAGTCTTTGTGAACGTTTTATCTACCAACAGATTTTGTAGTACTACCACCTAGAAATTTACCACAAACTGCAAATATCATTAACTTATCTTTAATAGTCGTCTGCCATTCATATTTTGGAAGTTAAGTCAGCTGGAACTAAAAGCTGGCTTGTATGATGGCTTCTTAAATATTTTGACACTGTCTACAGAAAGAATTTAGTCGAAGACATTTCCTGTGGTTATGCTACTGTGTAGATCAGATGTGCTTCAATGCAGTTGTAAAATATTTTGTTAAGGTTATATAAATATTTGCTTTTTTAACATTCAGGATTTCAGACCATTTTTATTTCTGTTTTTTTTTGTCATTACAAATAACAACACCCATCACCTACATGCATGCAATAACCTATTCTTTGACAGTAGTCCAGCAGGCAAATATGTAACTGATATAACCAAGCCAACTACAATGTCATCCTCTTAGAAAGGTTATCTTGTTTACATATCATTTGCATTTCCCAAACATCCCACCTTGCAAATGCTGTGTGCAATGAGGAAGAATATACTCGAATGGCCTTGTATCCTGGATATGTATTTTCTCTTTACATGCAAAGTATTTAGGCAGACTACTACAGCATGACTTGTTAACCAGCGTGAAGAGACAGTCCTTCTGAAAATAAGAGCATTATTTTCTCTGGCTTTAATCTATTTCCCGGTCTGAATTTTAGTTGGAAGTGATTTGAGAACTATTTGTGGGGGTTGTTATGCTCTTAGAGGGACCAATGCAACCTATTAATGCCATACCGTCATAGGAAAAAGTTTGTACACCCTTTGAAATGTCTTACATTTCTGTCAAAATTGCTCATAAAACATGGTCTGATCTTCCCGGAAATCACAAGAAGGAACAGAGTCTGCTTTAACGAATTCCACCCAAACATTTACATGTCATCATATTTTTATTGAATAGTAATGGTGGGGTGGCGTCCGCGCCAATGTCTTATCCTGAGCGTATCGCTCGGTGCGTAATTCCAAGAGCAGTATAATGAAAAGGAAGAAAGGAGTCGCACACTGGAGCTGAATGCAGAATCAAAAACTGTATTAAACACAGCCGAAAAAAGTAAATAAAACCGACAGACAGGGGACAAACGTTTCGGGTCTAGCCCATCATCAGTGTTCCCAGTTTGGTTCACAGTTTTTGATTCTGCATTCAGCTCCAGTGTGCGACTCCTTTCTTCCTTTTCATCATATTTTTATTGGACATAAGATATAAACATTCACAGGACAGCAAGGCACAATTAAGTACACCCTTGCATTCAATAGGTTTTAACCCTCAGTTAGTCGCAATAACCTTAACCAGACGTTTCCTATAGTTGCAGATCAGATTAACAAAATATTCTGGAACAATCTGGATGCATCTTGTCTCCCTCTTCTTTAGAAAACTGCCCCTCTTCAGCAAGGTTTCTGGGATGTCTGGAGTGGGTAGCTTTCTTGACTTCATGCCATATCATCTCAATTGTTTTTTGTCAGGGCTTTGACTGAAATACACCTTCTGGAATAGCCCATTGTTATGAAGCCATTCTGAAGTCGATTTGCTTCAAAAGTATAGGTGATTGTCCCATTTCAGCACCCATCCTCTTGTGTACTTCAACTGTGTGACAGACTAGTTCACATTTACTCTGTAAAATATCTCAAACTTCTGAGTTCATTGTTCCACTGATAACAGCAAACTGACCAGGGCCTGAGGCACCAAGGTATCCGCATATAATAAAGCTCCTGCCACCATACTCAAAGGTGTAGATGAGGTTTTGGTGAAGGTGTGGTTCTCCAGTTCTCCTCCAAACATGACATTGTGTGTTCCCCTTAACAATTCAACTTCGGTTTCAACTTTGGTCTATAGAGCATTTAGCAGTAATTCTGTGAAGCATGTAAATGTTTTTTTTTCTTGCAAACCTCAAAGGTGCAGCAATATTTTTTTTGACAGAAGACCCATTTTTTTTAGATTGGCTGAGTGAACCCCATTTTTGGTTATTTCTAGCTACATTTCCACTTTTGAGTATGGTGGCGGGAGCATCATTATATGCGGCTACCTTGCTGCCTCAGGCCCTTGTCAGTTTGCTATCGTCAATGAACTCAGAAGTTTGTGATATTTTACAGAAAAAACGTGAGGAAGTCTGTCACACAGCTGAAGCACACTAGAGGATGGGTGCTGAAATGGGACAACAGCCCATATTTTAGAAGCAAATCGACTTTAGAATGGCTTTATAACAACGAAATACACATTCTGGAATAGCCCAAAAGCCCTGACAAAAAAAATAAATGATATGGCATGAAGTCAAGAAAGCTACCCACTCCAGACATCCAGGGGCAGTTTTCTAAAGAAGAGGGAGACAAGATGCATCCAGATTGTTCCAGAATATTTTGTTAATCTGATCGGACGGCAACTACAGGGCACATCTGGTTAGGGTTATTGCGACTAACTGAGGGTAAAAACCTATTGAATGCAAGGGTATACTTAATTATACCTTGCTGTCCTGTGATTGTTTACATGTTATGAACAATAAAAATATGATAACATGTAAATGTTTGGGTGGAATTAGTTAAAGGAGACTGATTGTTCCTTCTTGAGATTTCCGGGAAAATCAGACCACGTTTTAAGAGCAATTTTGACAGAAATGTAAGACATTTCAAAGGGTACACAAACTTTTTCCTATGACTGTAATGTTATTCCACTCCAAATAATGCAAAACAACCGTTTTCACTTCATTTCATATGTGGCTTTATTTACCTGTCTTAAACCATATGACATTGTATTGTACAACACAACTAAGTGCTTTTGTAAACACAGCAAGTTCTAGGGAACACACACCATCTTTACAATACAGTAAATAAAAGGTACAGTATGCTGTAATTGAGGAGATCTATGAACAGACAGCTTTGAGTTCATGTTTTCAGTATAATTTGCGTGTAATGACCAAGCTGTTTTGACAGCTTAAAGCAACTCTTTGGTACACAGAGTACAGTTAAATGTTCCACAAATTATGTGCCACCATGATGCATCATACACACACAGGAACAGGCAAACCTACACACCAACATTAAAAGCACCTCTCCCACCTTTGGCATCACACTGTTATTGCAGCTTCTACACGTCAACAGAAAGTAGAGGTACTCAATTGCAGTGTGCCGTGTCACCGCTAGAGGGCACTATATCAGTCATACTGTACCTTTACGTCTAACGTCACCACAGCAGTAAAACCATACACTGTGTACAATTGCATGCAAAAGTAAACAATAACAACAAAAAAATCTGAGCCAATGAGAAACCTGAAATAATATAAGCATCACAAATGGTAAAATTACTTGAAGCACAACCATAACACAAAGGCCGCAATTAAAACAAGTTATGACCCAGGGGTGTTCTCGTTTAACACAGTGACACAACACAGGATTTTGGGGGGTAAAATGGCTATTGTCAATAGTTTAGTATAAATAATATTAAATTAAAAAATGTATCCACTTCCATTCTTCCTAAAGAGACATTCACTTCGATTGCATTGTTTTCCGACATTACTCTACACTTCTTTGAAAGTAATTTTGACAGCAACAACATTTACATCTAAAACCAATTCAACCATATTTATAGAAACGTTAGTCTTTGTAATATAAATATAAACTAAATGTACAAGACACTGATACAGCATATTATTTAAATGAAAGTTGACAAGAGATGTTGTTTAAAAAAAACAACAAATTATCAACATTTAAATAAGTTACCTGTTCAAATATGAGGCATCACTGTTTTGCACAAAGCATGTGCTGTTAAAAAAATGGAGCAGTGTAATAAACCATAAAACACACACCTTTTTATATTGTTTGGGTCCCAAGATCAGGAACAATGACATCCTGAATTGGTTTAAGCAGCTATTGCGCACTGCATATACATATACTATGCGTGTCTGTGTTAGTGTGTTAAAATCTGAATAGATAACTGTGCATACGTTTGCTGAAGTGAGGTTAGCCGAATGCTGCAGAATGCCTTGTGTTATGGTGATTGCGCATTGTATACATGTGGGAAGACAGTCAGTTGTCTAAGCTCATTATGAAGCATGTCAGCTGACGGACAGGATTAATTATACACAGTGATTCACCTGTACCAGCTGCATGTAAGCAAAGGCCCCAGTCAAACATGTAGGTAGGTAACCCCTGGATGGAGAGGGACTGTCTTGTCGAGACTCGCATATCCTTTCTTCCTGTGGTGGTACTGGTCACCATACACCTCCCTCCCCTGTCCATCCAGTGGCAGTCACTGGAGTGCGCCTCAGATGGCACTCTCATAGGTGACTGGGGTGTCTGTTGATTGTCTACCCCCCAGACCTGGAGCACAAAACAAATCAGACAAAAGACCGAGACTGCAAAATTTGTTGGTGACTGCTTGGCTTGACATGTCATTTTTGTTCTCTCTGCCATTGCACGTGGACTGTCTAAGAGAATTACACATGAAATACTAATACAAGTATGGTAATGAGACATATACAAGGTGGGACAAAGGAAAACTGAATCACTTTTAAACAACAATTTACCCTCAATAATTGTGACTAAACCACAAACTAAGCTAAATTTGTCAGTTTTACAGAAGTGACAGATTTGGATCTAAACAGGTGTTTCATTTTCGAGTTGTTCTATTCTTTAACTGTGTAGTTGATGATGAAATTGAAAAACGTAAGGTGGTAGATATGAGATATGGGGTTGTTGGGGGAGGAGGGGTGGTTTAATCCAAATAGTCAGAGTGAAAAGTGGTGTGTGTGCACAGGATTTTTTTTTTTTTTAAAGCGGTCCAGTTTTTGTTGTCCACCATGTATATATACCCAGAAATGTTCCGTGACATGCAGCATGCAGTGTGCAAAGCAAGAATAGTGTCATGTCGGTATGGAAACGTTTACAGTGACATGTATACTCAAATGCCAGGTTTAATTTGTTTGACATGCCAACAAACACACAAAAAAAACCAAAAACAAAATAATAAATAAATAATAACGAAACAAAAACCCCTCTAAAACACGAATGACTGTTGTGTGACTGTAGAGAGCAGTGCCCTATGACAGCTCCACACATAGAGATTGGTGGGAGTAAGGGTGTTTACCCCAGGCAGAGGGGTTCTTGGGCTTCTGAAGGAGGTATGGCCCGGTGAGGCCAATCAGCAGGGCTCCGATGGGCGCCGTGATCAAGATGGAGAGCACGGCCACCGTTAGCACGTTCATCCCGTACCCCTCCAGCTCTGCATCCACCTCTTCCTTTTTGCGAACCATGTCAAGTGCCGTGGACCCAATAGCTGCCTGCAGGGGCAGTAGGACATCTACATTAATCACACATGCTCACTGACTGGCCCCATTGGGCTCGTCTTTGCATTCCAGGAACCAAATGCATTCATGGATTATTAGGCAATCGGATTGTGTGGCACTTTATATAGTTATGAGATGCAATTTATAATCCCCTTGTATATCAATATAGGTATTATGAATGGTTTGTATGGTCGGTGTTCCACACTTTACCTGCACCGTGGCTTTTGGCATCCAGGCTATTGCAATAAAGATCTTTTCTTTGAAATTGAAGCCAGCGCACGTCACCATGAAAAATGTGAAGAGAACACGAACAGTCAGCGCAATAAGAAGGCAAGCAATACCTAGCCCTGTGGAGAGAAAGAGGACAAATTAAATACTTTGAATTGGTGTGGTAACTCACCCCCTTGCTCAGTGTATATATGCAGTGGTGTAGTCTTTTTATGGTGGGTATACTGTATATTTCAGCATTTTTTTAAGTGGGTATACTGTATATATTTGTGCCATTAAAAATAATGGATCAATCCATTTTAAGTGGGTATACTGAAATCCCTGAAATTTATAAGTGGGTATACTCCGTATACCCGTGTTCTACGTAGACTACACCACTGTATGCTACAGTGTGATTGAATAGTGTGATTCCACTGAATTGCAAGTGTACAGCAACAAAACAAATTGAGTTTTCAGGTCTAGAACAACACTGCCTGTTACAAAGTAGTTACAGTGTTATGACTTACCAACAGTGTGACCGTCTAGCTTGGAGAAGGTGATCTCAGCCCCTATGAGACCGAAGAGAAGAGGCTGGAAGATGTCCCAAGCTCTACCCACAATGTCTTCCACAGCCGTCTGGAAAGAGACATGCAGCGTGACCATTAGTGATGACCGAAGTCTGATAGAACAGCCGTGTTTCCCACAACACTTTCTAGCTAAGGCGGCCGCGCGCCTTGCCAAAGGAGGCCTGCCGCCTTGGCAACCTTCCTCAAAAAAAGACTAAATAAATAACTCAAAGAGAAAAAAAAAAGAAAACAGTAATCATACAATGTCAAGTTCAGGCATTGAGACAAGTGTTAATTCCGAAGGGAAGAGAAAATGTTTGTCAACAAACCATTTTTCCATGACGAAAACGTTTGTGCAGTCATGAAACAGTGGTGCCATCAGACATACAGTAGCCAACATCTTTCTCTGACGCCCTCATTCTCGTGGAACCCTTTTGTCCACGCCCTCCCTTTCGTTGACGTTGTCTGTTATTTTAATGTTCGCTAGTTCACTATATTTGATGTGTAGCTGTATGAGTTCTAGACAATTCACTAACAAATAAGTTATAAATATCATATTTACACAAGTAAACCGGGAGGGATGAGAGCACTACAGGAAAAAATGGCTTAAAGGGGTATGCCACTATTTTGGGGCTTAATACAGTTAAAATCGTTGGCTGGGGTTTATATAAAGGTGGTAAAGTGTCTTATTTTTCATGTTAAGCGTTGTCTTGCTTTAAGACAAGTTAAAAGAGGGAATATGTCGCTAAGCTAGTGAAAGTCAATGGATCTTCACTAGCTTAGCGACATATTGCATGCTACACGGATCCATTGACTTTCACTAGCTTAGCGACACAAGTAGACACAAGGCATAAGTAGTCCACTGATGATAATAAAGGAATTTGAATTCATATAAATACACTATGTGGAGTCTGGTCACTTGTTTCATACGACATATTTCATATACATGACCGTAACCGCGTGTTCCAAAAGATTGGCAAGCTATAACAAGTCCCGCGACAAGGTGAACAAAGGCGTGTGCACAAAGCATTCAAGTAGACCCGAATACGCAGAAGCTTTGAAAGCGCACAGGAGAAAGAAAGAAAGAAAGAAAGAAAGAAAGAAAGAAAGAAAGAAAGAAAGAAAGAAAGAAAGAAAGAAAGAAAGAAAGAAAGAAAGAAAGAGAGAGAGAGAGAGAGAGAGCAGACTATGTGCACCTGGAACTATGCCTGTGTGTCTGTTCACGCTTTTTTGCTCTCTAATGTTGAAATGGCCTTTTTGCAGGGATGTTTTGGGTTTTGACTGAAAAGGTTGAAAATTGTTAAGTATCCGCGTCTCATTAATAATTTGTCTAATAACAATATGAATAGTGATAGGCCACCACAACATGATACACTGGTATTCTGTGCTTGAGAAAGAAGAAAAGTATTACAGAAAATAACACTGTACTCCTAATAATAAATATAAAAAATAACACTACAGCATTATTATGAGCCTATTTATTATCCATCCTCTCTATCTAATGAGCCCATTCTATCCATCCATCTATCTATCTATCTATCTATCTATCTATCTATCTATCTATCTATCTATCTATCCATCATCGATCATCCATCATCCCCACCCTTTCCACCCCCCGCAGCTGCAACACTATCCGCACCCCTCCACTCCATGAGAGAGGTCATTGTTGTCTGAAACAACTGTCGCGCTTCACTTATTTTTCCCACAAGGGTTTCATGAGAGTCAGGCTACATTACTTAGCCATTTAAACGTCCTTCTCTAAAGATAACGCATTGAAAAGTATGAGGGTGTGTAGGGAAATGAGTAATACATAGATATGGGGCCCATTGGGTTATAAATGACATGGATTCCTTCATGAGTACTGTCAGTAGTTTAAGTTACGAACAGAAGTCAAAACAAAATGTCAAGAGGGACAGAAAAGAACACACAAACAATATAAACCTCCTTAGTGAGTTTGTGCGTATGTGTGTGCGAGAGCCTAAATGTTGCTTTGCTCCCCGACTGGGAAACGCACACAAACACACAGTGGGGAAGAGGTGGTGGTTGAGCTGACCTTTGTCTCGTCCCAGCCCAGTCCCGCCACGAAGGCCAGCACCAGTGTACACAGACCCCCGGAGCCCGGGTAGCCAGCCTCGTTACTGCCAAACACAGCAAACACAGACAGGCCCAGCACAAAGAAGGAGCGCTTCATCACCACATGTTTCTACATCAGAGAGAGAGAGAGAGTGAAGTGAAGTGAAGTGAAGAGGGGATGGAATGCAGAAATGCAAAAAACCAACATTATCCCATGGCTTTAACATGACAAAACATGAGGTTGAATATGCAAAGACAATGACAAATGACATTCAAACACATGGACACATAACAAATATCACATATACCGACATGCTTGAGTTTAACCATATACAAAATTGACTTTACACACTGTATTGTACATGTACCTTTTTATTACCTTGAATAAAATATTATTTTAAAAAACACCTTAATCACTCCAATTCAAAATGACTGCCAGTGAACACAGCAGGATGAAAAACATTGTCTTGGTGGAATAAGAGCCACGTCTTTGCTTGACTGCTTTTGTATGACTGCTCTCACCTTTACACAGACCTACGTGTAGGACTTTTAAGGTCACTGTAATAAATCAAGGGGCTTCCAAAACCATTTAACTGGTGAAACACAATGTTAAAACAAAAAACAAAATGAATCTTAAAAGTGTTTCAGTTCCCACTTGTGCTGATCATTTCCCCACCTGGTCTTTGCTGGGAAAGTATTGCAAGAAGAAGCCCAGGAGAATTCCGGCAACAAATCCCCCCAGTACCTCCAGCCCACCTCGCATCAGGCTGAACCAGGTTGACCCTGCAACAAAACGCATACAGTTTATTTAATAACTACGATCATCGTGACAAATTACCCATTTAAAAATATAAAAAAAACAAGCAATGGCACAAAAGCAGGACAAATTACAGTATACCCCACTGTAATAATAAAGTACTATACCAGAGTATGTCCTCCCCTCACACAATACATTGCAGTCTGAACAGGTGCTGAGTGTTTGTGCCTTCACCTTTACTTAAAGGGGTATGCCACTATTTTGGGGCTTAATACAGTTAAAATCGTTGGCCAGGGTTTATAAAGGTGGTAAAGTGTCTTATTTTTCATGTAAGCTGTTGTCTTGCTGTTGTCGCTAAGCTACTGAAAATCAATGGATCCGTGTAGCATACTACATGCTACAGTGATCCATTGACTTTGACTAGCTTAGCTACATACTCCCTCTTTTTATAAAGCAAGACAATGCTTAACATGCAAAATAAGACACTTAACCACCTTTATGAACCCCGGCCAACGATTTTAACTGTATTAAGCCCCAAAATAGTGGCATATCCCTTTAAAAGAAACAGTAGCATGTGCCCCAACATGTGAACACAGCAAAGTTAACACTTTCCTGTAGGGCCTCTGTAATCACCTTATTGTCACCAAAATGCAGGGCTTTGAACCGTTATTTTTTTCCAAACGTTCCGTTCCGAACAGAAACGGAATTATAACGTTTCCGGTTATGAGTTCCACCAATAAATTGACGTTCCCGAACCGGTTAGAACAAAAAAATATTGTTCCCGGAACGGTTAATTTCGTTCCTGTCAGCTGATTAGTCCCCATAGGCCTAACTGACGTTCATTAACCAAAAAAGACGGAAGTGCAAATGAGTCAGCCTACATTCCAAGCTGTTTATTCAAGCGGATGAAAAGAATATCCTCCAGAATGTTGTCATTCAGGGACAGCCTAAGCGGAGAAGCGGAGAATAAACCTCAATGATTAAAATGCGCGCTTCACGCTGACTTGGGTCACAGGGAGCGCTATGATGGACATTGTGAGTGTGTGCATATTTGAAGCGGCCATGTATGCCCAATAACGTAGAACATTCTCGGTGCGCTTTACACACGCTTCTCTGCAATGTCTTACAATGATGCAATGGAAATGTATGACAGTGGTTTGTCTTATTTAAGATGCGGAGTGGAGACTTTGTAATCCACAGCTCTCTCTCCATTCAGTCAGAGAATGTCTGATGTCACACAAGACGTGAATCTCAGCCGTCATGGTAACGTGCGCAGGAAAATAGTAACTTTTTTTTATTTATTTGAGGAACGGTATTAACCGGTATTAACCGGTTACCATTATTTTTAAATAAGTGTTCCTGTTCCAGAACATAAAAAATAATAAAGTTTCCGGTTTTGTTTCTGTTCCCTGTAAAATACAAAAAGTTCCCGGTTTTCGTTTTCGTTCCTTGAACCGGTTCAAAGCCCTGCCAAAATGGTAATGACAACGTCTCAATCTGTTACTCAAGACTCTTAGAAATGTCATACCAATGTCGTTATGATGTAGATAAACATTTTCAGCAAATAATGAATGGAATCACCGGCAATCACACATGCATGGCAATTCATTGACTAACTAGATCACAGATACCATTTGATAATTTGATTCCTACCTCTGACCCAATTGGGGCTCTTCTCTAGTTTAGTGCACTTTTTGAAGCATGCATCATCAAGGAGAGTATGGTGTGAGTATATACAAACACATTCACTAACGATGCAAGAACTGGATAGAACTGAGTTTAAAAACGGTCTCAAACCACTGATTATAATCCCAGTGCACATTTCTCCAGGCCCAAGTTTGAGATCCATGGTGCACCCGTTTTGAAACTGTGAAATCTGATGCCACTCAGGGAGTCTGCCCGCTGCGGAGTGATGTAACTGCTGTACCTGTTGCAGAGGCCATGCCGAGGCAGATGTTGAAGCCGGTGATGGCCAGGATGTCATCAAAGCTGCCCGCTGCCATCAGTAAGGTTGGCACCCCCTGCTCCACACCGTAACCATCCTTCGCCAGCAGGAGCATGGTGGGCACCACCACCGCCGGTGAAACCGCCCCCAAGACGAACCTGTCACACCACACAACACAACACAACAACAACACGGCAGGGACAATTATTTCTAAAGAACATTTATATCTACCATTTACATACTGTATACAATGCATGGTTTATATTATACTTTGTGTAGCTTGATAGACTACTATACACTAAATAGTTATTACGTTCCAGTACCCTAGAATGAAGCCCCAGACCCAGGGCAGGCCAATGATGAAGTGTGCGGCGACAGCTATGGTACAGGCCTCAATAATGCAAGGTCCTATGGCCACCCGCACACAGACACCTTTCAGTTTCTTCAGGGCCTGGGAAAAGCAAAACAAAAACATGCTCAGAACGTTTCATATTGAAGCTTTATGGTCATAAATCAATGATTACATGCGTACATAAGCAATTGTAGTCAACTAAAAGAACACATTTGTTTGCCAGCACTTTGTTTAGTCATCATAAATCATGAATGTTTTGCCACATACAAGAGATAGACAAAAGTATGCATAAGCAGAATCATCTAATCTTTCCTTCTATCAGATGACCATAAGAAACCACAAGAAAAGCAAACATCTCCATGATGTACTCGATTCAAAATAGAATATCACTGTGACAGCACAATTGTCCAGCTGTGTTACTGTTACCAGATATCAAAAGGACAGAATGAGCCGAATGAATGAGATGTTACAAGGTCACCTTGTTGGATTATTCTATTAACAGCACAATGTTATGTCTGATGAATTCCAAAAGTTGTTAGCAGTTTAGCCATGGATGTATTTCTGATAAGACAGGAGGTTACTGAATATTACTTTTGATGAATGAAAGATATTTCTATGGCTACTGTAGTATTGAACTGTTTAGTCTTTTTACTGAACAGAGCGCAGGGTACCTTCACAAGAACCAGCTGATATGATTGTACAGCGATACAGTAATCTACTTCTGAAACACATAACACAGTACAACAGATCACCATGCATCACACATTGGTTGTCAGGACAAACCAAAATGGCACATGCAAAGGAACAGTCCAGCCATAGAGGTAGAAAATAACACTAGAGAGGACACAGCAATTTGCGACAGCACTCGGAAATGGCAGCTGGAGCTTCCCAACTTCCGTAGGTAGTGTAGGTGCCTTCAGGCAATACAAGTCAATGGAGAAAACGCCCACCCCTGTCAAGAAATTGACTAAAACTGTGTAAATATGAAGTGACACTTTAATCAAAGAGCAGATTTGAAATGTCAGGCTAAATATCTACTTAAATCATATGAGTCGATAAAATACATTTAAAAATCAAATAATATCTTTTATGAACATAGTTAGCAACACAGTTCAAATATTGTCCTTGTATAGTGTGTTGATGGACATTTTCACATGATTAAGCCATTTTTGACAGAGGTGAGCCTCCTTCTCCATTCATTTCCATTTCTCTGATCTACCTACAGATAATGGCCGCTACAGATTGCCGTAAAAAGGGGGGCGGGGTCCTCTCTAGTGTTATTTTCTACCTCTATGAGTCCAGCATTACAGAGAGACACAAATCGTTATTACAAAGGCGCGAGTAAGAAGAGGATGAAAACGAACGTACTGATCCATCCAGGCCCAGCCCAGCTCTGGCAAGAATGACAGCCAGGGCAATACTTCTTAATGAAGCCGACCAGTCTTTGTCGATTTTGACTGCGTCAGTGACCACGGGGATGTTCCTGAGGAGGATGCCTGCCAGCAGCATGCCTAAAAGGGAATAGAGAGATTAGGTGACGGGACAAGGGCAAAAGAGAAAGTTTCGGTACATTCCCACAACGCTAGGATGTCATGCTCAGATTTCGTTCCAAGGACACATACTGTTAAAGAAAGCATACCTAAGTACTTCTATTTGAAGTGAACACACAATCCAACAGGACTCCCACAAGATGAAGTATAACAACACTCACAGCTGAAAGTCAAAGGCTTAAAATGAGGTGAAGGAGATAATGCTACATTTAACATTTATATAGCTTTCACAGGTGTTGATACATTCATGCCCAAAAAAACTTGATTGTTTTATGCCCTTAAATTTGGCAGAAATATGAAATTGATTTGGAGGGAAACCGAGCAAAGGACTTGTTACGCCTAAGAAAACTGGCTGAGAAATCTGAAACAACTGAAAGGTTTCAGGCAGCTCCATGTCAGGAGCCAAAAAGATAATGAAAAATTCCTGCCAGCTTCGCCCACCTTTAGTACTGTATCCCTGGGCAACAAAGCCTCAAAGCAGGTCGCATTAAGACCAGCCCTTTTGGAAAGTTACAACCAACTTCGAAATGTCAGCTGAAAACTAATGCAATTATAGTAATCTCCCTACCCACCATCTTTTTAACATTTCACTGAAAGTAAAGGGGTGTGTGTAGTGTACACAGTTTCCATGCACGTAGTATCCTACCAGCAATCCTAAACTCACTAAGTTTGCTTAGCATAAGGGCAAACACATACTACCAATGTGTTCTACCTATACAGCTGCTGATAACGTGCGTACAACAAAGCTGAGTCAACAGGTGTGGCGCTCAAAATTAAAACATGGAACAGTTCATGAGGGTGAATATTAAGGATGCCGTCTGAAAAGTCAACAGACCGAGAAAGATAAGTCGGTCCCACAGGATGAAAGACTAAACAGGCTGTTGCACATGCTGGTATGGATGGATAGAGCAGAGTGTACAGTAAACAAATGACAACATCAGCTCCTGTTTTGGAAATGACATTTCTTAGGATACAATTACCTTCACATCTGATCTTTGTTCCATCAATCTGGTCAGAGTGACATTGTGTATATATTATCAATAAATCAAGACATTACTCTGGAATCATTCAGTGATGTGTAGCTTACCGAGTAGTGGTGGGAATGGAGGTAGTTTTGGGAGATGGATAAGGCCAACTATCCTGCCGGCTATGACTGCGGTAATGAAGAGCACGACGATGCCAAACAAGTTGCCCCCTGGCTCGCACTCCTTCACTGTGATCGACCATACCACTCCAAACAGCACAGCGGCCATGGTCACTGTAAGCAATGTTACAGATGCTGTTAGCTTCCAGCAAGTCGACTCAACATGTAAACAGCAATGCAAGAGTTTGTGGTGGCAGTTAGTGGACTTCAGCTAGGATTAAACAGCAGAGGTTCAGTTTTGGGACATCTGGGGTGCGCTTCTCGAAAGCATAGTTGTTAGCCAGTTAGCAACTTCTATAGTTGCCAATGGGAAATTGCATTGCAAACTACAAAGTAGCTAATGTAGTTAGCAACTATGCTTTCGAGAAATGTAGCCCTGCATTGTATTCAGAGTGATTCTAGAATTCGCATGCATTCGCATGGCTCTACCCACACACAACAAAAGCAAAGGATTCTTCCATTACTCAGCAAGAAAAGCTGCAGCCATCATTAATGAGAACAACCCATATAAAGCACTACTGCACCCTTCCCCTACAAACCTTTGGTTATGAGGGCAGCAAATATACCCCTGGGGGGGCAAAGTCTTTGCGCCGCTTCGCAGCATTTGTCTGGCGGGTCAGTGTTGGTGCAGGCGTCCACTGAAGTCACGCTAGGTGGAATGAAGACCGTTTCTTCTGTCACACTGTGACTGGGGCTGTCCGAGCGCTTTGGGACAAGCTGCAGCATCTGGTCAACATTGAGGTGTGACTGGTAATAGTAACAGAAGAACACAAATAAGACAGAGTTTAGTCTACACAGATAAGTTAAGTTACCTTTGGCTCATTGACAAGTGTTCAAGGCCATGGATATACGTAGAGGGGGGAAATATATTACAGTGAAGTCCACAAATGAACTCAAAAAGGTCCAACTACTCCTGTCGTACAGTTTAATTAGGTTCTACTCATCGACCCCTTTATGATATTGCTTTTTCTAGTCTCGTATGGAAGTATAAACTTATACTGATGTTGACTCTTGAGATTACGATGCAGTCTCCTAACAGTAAGCCACTACAACACACTGAAAATTGTTTACACAATGATCGGTGTGCTTTTAGACCACATAGAAAGTGGCATTATTCAGAAAAAAAGAGCTGCAGTTAATTGGAACAAGAGTAACAAGAATACCAAGTTCTGAAGCAATAGTATGAGGCTTAAATCCTCCCCTATATTAATTACTGTCTACTTACGACAGTGGTATTTATGTCTACAATGAAAATTTTAAATTGTCTACAATGAAAAATATTGCAAACTCCACGGATACAAAATAAGCATTGGTAACTTTTGAAATAGCATGTCCTACCCCAGCATGGTTGCATAGTGGGCTGAGTCCTTCATCGGTCCCACAGGATACTGATGAATGTGGTCTTGACTGGATACCTTCCATGGCACAGGGGGTTCACTCTCTTCTTATCACTGTGACTGACCATGTATGCGCTGCGCTGTCTATGTACTCCAGCGGCAGGCTTGTTTCCATCAAGGCGTCACCTAACAGAGGAAGTGTGTGAATTAAAATGGACATGAGCAACCAGTTTGTGGTCAATGAAAATCACTGTTTTCCTACACAATAAAAATACAACAGAATGCAGCATGCACTTACAACTCACAATAGTAATAGAAACAATTATCTACTGTGACAAAATAAATAAATGAGACATAATGACATTACAAATGCAAAACATTGGCCACAGACCGACGCGGAAAGAGAATGAAGCAACAGTTTCCAATCGAGTTCAATCGCAGTGTTTCCCTTCCGTGTTCCTTTGACACGTGCAGCTGGGTACGACCTTTGCAGATTCATGAAAATGCATCTGTTCGTTACCAAAAGATACCTGAAGAAATTGTGTTGTCTCCAGTTTATTGCAGATATAGTGATAGTCCAATGCGGGGCATCTCTTCGAAGGACATAGTAACCAGAAAGCTAGCTAACTAGGATGGTTAAGCAGGCAACCAATAGTTAATCCTATTTTGACGAGACCACACACTAATCGACGCTCGTCTTGATGTGAGAACATATGGCACATTAGCAGAGAAGAGTGGCATATGGTCCGGCTAAAGACTGTACACAGCTTACCAACGTTAGCCAACTTGCTAACCATCACTTTAAGCCATGGGAACGTCTATTAACCTGATTTGATGCTAGAACGATACCTACAGCATTTGCCCCGCTAATTACCAGACAGCCACTTGGACATTTCCGTGAAAACGGAATAATGAATAGTACGAGTAGGCCTGCAGTAGTCGAGTTTCCATGATGCATACTATTCCCAAAGTCACACCACCGCTTGTATTATTGAACGATATTCTGTGATGTAGTCGTAGTTTTGGCTAAGTGGTTCTGTCAAAGTAGAAAGAATAGATGACCGGTGCTATCAGCTTTATTTTAAAGCCGCTGCTGTGGTTGCCTACGCATGGTGCCGATGGACTTCAACTGCAAAGCAAATCGACTGATGAAAAATGTTTAGCCTACCTCATTCCGCAACAACAGAACACCATAGTATTAGGTCTAAGTTTGATGAATGGAAATTGTTGAATGTGACAGCAGCGCCGCGCTCAAGGTCCCTAAGAAAAAACGAAGGGATTATGCCGTCCGACTAAAATTTAGCACGGAGTTTCAAAACATCCGCCAACTGCGCTGAACCAAAACCGTATGGGCGGGGTCGTGGGTTGTCCTCAGATGGCCCATGTCTGCATTTGAGGTCATCGCAATAAAGGGAATTCTACACTTGTCGCCTAGATAGCCTTTTAAGACATTTTTTTTCCAGGACATTTTCTTTATTACCTGTTCGGTCAGAACAACAGTGCCATTTTAAGATAGGCCTATGCCTAATGGTGGCTAGACATGAGACTAGTAGGCCTAGTAGTGCCCCAGCTAATTATAACATGAATGAATGAATGAATGAATGAATGAATGAATGAATGAATGAATACTGACTGACTGAATGAATGAATGAATGAATGAATGAACAATTCAAGCGATAACAAACACACACACATGTAAATGAGACTGGTTCAAGTGTTGTTTTTTTTAACTTTCAATCAACTTTGATACCATCATTGTCCTATAATGATCTGAAACAAATAAACCTTTCAATGTAGCCAACCGTTTCAGTGGACATTTTCAGTTTAAATGAATGCTATTAACTCTCACAGCATTTCCTGTAAGCTATTTTCCCACAGGCCAGCGGTCCTATATCCTGGAAACTATCAGGCAGGTCAGAGGTAGGCCTACTGATACACACCCTTTTATTAGAGGGAAGGTCAATGAGCTGCTTTGCGAGACATAAATTACCATCATTGAAAAAAAAAAGTAAAACAAGTTGGGTCATCTCACGTGAAATCAGACACTTTGGGACCGGACCGACACGGATTTCAATCATAATTGCTGTGCCTGTTTATTAGCAAGGTAGCACCCCAGAACTGCATTTGTGTGAATCTGACACCAATATTAAGGGAGAAACAGACTAGCGAAGGTTTATATATGAGGGTAAGACACTATGCATTCAGCCTTCCTTAATCAGTCAGTGTAAGTCACAAAAATATGTCCGTGGTGTTATTTGAAAGCTCTTTTCTGGCTCTACGAATTACACAAACAGCATGGAACACAACAACCCTCAGAATATGAATTATCATAAATTGAAAAATTAAAAATTGAATATAAAAAAAACTTATATTTTAAAATGGCAGTTCCTTTTCTAAACATAGTCTGCAATGTCATGAACAACACCTGAAATGCTGGTGTTTGGTTCTTTATTCATTTCAGAGACAATGGGACTCAAAAATATGGCATCATATAAATCACCTAGTAAATATGGTGATACCATAGTAATATCACATGACGGCATGTCTATCGGAATATGTGAAGGATGGAGATGGTCCATGAGGATGCAGAAAGTTCAGTTTCACCTCTCCAGTGCTCGGCATACATTCCTCAACACATAGCCACTAGTTGCCATCATATACAGCTACAACATACCCTTTGATGCTTGAACATTTTTTTAAAATCCTTTACTGAGCTTATTCTTTCAACCCTGCCTTCTCTGAATGCTTAAAATGCTCTAGCTTCCACTGTGTCCATTGACAATGGGCAGAAGCCGTGTAGTTTTTGAGTACCTGGTATAGGGACCGACATGGGTGCAGGGCCCACCGGGAAAATGCCTGTTATGCCAGATGGCCAGTCCAGCCCTGTCCCAGACACTACTCTATTACTACTTCATTACAACTCATTTCAACCTTTATGTCCCATTATCTCTGAAATGAATAAAGAACCAAACACCCCATTTTCAGGTGTTGTTTATGACCTTAGAGGCTATGTTTAGACGAGAAACCAGCCATTTTAAAATATACACTTTTTTATATTCAATTTTTAATTGTTCAATGTATCATAATTCATATTCTGAAGGTTGTTGTATTCCAAGCTGTTTGAGTAATTTGTAGTAAAAAAATGTGTAATTTGTAATTCTCACACGTGACCTGAAGAAGGCCGACAGGCCGAAACGTTGTCACATTAAAAACTGTTTATTTAACTTGAGAGTGTGCGGCACTTCTCTCCTCCTGCAATTGTATTTTCTGGTTGCCAGTACCTCTGTTTCTGGTGTGCGTTTTGCACCTCCACTCATGAGTAATTTGTAGAGCCAGAAAAGAGCTTTCAAACAATACCTCAGACATCCTTTTTTGACTTACACTGACTGATATAATCAAGGCTTAATGCATAGTGTCCTACCCTCACATGTAAACCTTTGCTAGTCTGTTTCTCCCTTAATTTTGGTGTCAGATGAACAAAAATGCAGTTCTGGGGTGCTACCTTGCTACTAAACAGGCACAGCCAGTATGATTGAAATCCGTGTGGGTCGGGTCCCAAAGTGTCTGCTTTCACGTGAAATTACCCAGTTAATGTTGGAAACGAATCTAACATTTCACACCAAACAATACTCCATGTAGGCCTATTGCATTCCAAGGAACAAAATATTACAGGTAGTTCTGTTAATTGTAAAAACAAGATCTCAAGTTCAAGTTGCACTTGATGTGTAGCTTAATTGAAAAATGAAAATTGAGGTGGGTTTAAAAATGAGTGGGCGTCATGTGAGCTGATATTGTATTGAGAATGTGATTATGCCATGTTTAGGGTAGGTATCTGTATGTGTATGGGGTGAACCTATCCAGGGCCCACACGTCCAACGGCACTGCACAAACTGCCTCCTGAGTTAAGGAATGCAGAAACACAGCTAATTTAGGTGCCATCCACCTCTGAGAAGTGAAGGTATCTGAATATTGCCCCCAATCTGATACATTTTATCCGTTGAAGGAACAATGGATGGGTTAATTTACCAATAGGCCTCCAGGGCATACTTATGAATCACTAGTGTTGATTGCTATTGGCTAAAACTACCATTGTATGTGACATCATTCCATATGACCCCACTTCATGTGAGGGATTTTTAAATATACATACTTGCTTTGTTCTGGTCTCTTCTGCCTTTACCTGTCCTGCTTGTAACACCTCTTCAGGGAGGGGGGGAGAGACAATGGGAGAAGGCCTGAGCAATTTAAACAAGGACAGGGTAAGGGACAGTGTACAGTTGCAACACTGATAGCATTGTCCTACACAGAGTAAAGAAGAGGACTATGCATTAAAAAGTAGCAGAAATTAAACTAAACATCAAGGTGCAGTGTACAGTTGCAACACTGACAGCAATGTCCAACACAAGGATGAAGCAAAAAAGTAAAGAATTTTAAAAGGATGCTAAAAGCAAATTAAGTTCATAAGGAGGTTAGGTACATAAGAGATGTTAGAATGTTAAACAAATAAACCTAGCATTTCTGAATTCAAACTACTCCACTGGATCTGGTCTTAAATATTAATTATTAGTAAAAGTTACTTTTAGAAGTCATTTAGTATGTGGGATCGACCAGAATAAGGTCCTATGAGCATTGTTGTCGCGATAGCCAGAAGATGAAGAGATGCAGAATGTAGCACATGAATGGAATGCAGTTGGCGGAGTTGTGGGATGGTGTAGCGGTGTAGCCAATCACATGCTCCAGCACAACACGGCCAACATCATGAGGGTCAACCCTGTTCTGTAATCAAACGGTTCTGAACGCAGCACTTTCCCCTCACCATACGTTTTAGTGTTACTTCATTTTATTATGTTTCAATCTCACTTCTAGTTTCAAATCAGTTATTGTGTAGTTGCCCTATGAAAGGAATAGCCTATACAGCCTAGCCTGGTAAACCAGCGCCACCCGCTGGACGCTGAAAAATGTTAGCTAGCGAGTGGGTCTGGCCCCGGATCTGAGAATGTTTTGAACGTTGTGCCCTGAGTCTGGCAAAACCAATCACAACGCAGCGATTTGTTTTGAATTAAACCGGGCGGGGTTTTGAGGGTACTGACGACGAACCTCGCAACACCGTTGGGAAAGCACATCAACGGCAAAGATCACCGATTGGTCAGAGTGCCGGCACGGTTTGAAAAAACAACAGGTTGTTCTCATCAACAATCTTCGGAGGTATCATTCATCGGGGCCAGACTAAATTACTCCGGTCTCACATTTAGGCTGGTTTATCAGGCTATATACAGCCTGCAACAAATAAGCAATCTGACGTTGCAAGAAGTAACTGTGGAATGAATTTATGGGCAACGCATTATAATGAATTGCATTTAGTATTACTCAAAGCTAAGGGGAGAGTAGACCAAAATGCATGACACCTTTTGGAATTAATACTTGCCAGTTACTCACTCCCTGAGCAAGATGCTGTCCAGAATACCCCTCTAGCCTCTCATTACAATGAGCCCTACAGTATCAGTGTGAGCCCCATGCATGCAAAAACAGATGCCTACTCCTGTCTAACCTCACATTTCCAGATGCATGTCATTTAAAAGAAGAGAATCTAAGCTTTCCCCCTATGCATGACATTTGCCTGTAGACTTAAACATGACCAAGACAATTGGGTAACACTTTAGAATAACTACCTATTCACAGCTTCATACAGACTTTGTCAGACATTAACTAATTATCAACAAAATGTTTACAAATGTTTAGCCTATAAATAGACAAGAAATAGTATGTTAACACAGCAGACACAACGCAGTCAAATCGTCATGGAAGTTTCTCCTCCAGAGAATAGAATAGAATTAGAATAGAAATAGAAAGCCTTTATTGTCATTATACGAAGTATACTGAGATTTGAGCTTCCCTACAAGGTGCACAGTTAGCGGAGCAAATAAGACCAAAAATAGTTCACTTTGGTATGCAAGCATAGAAATTGGCACAGAGGTTCATTAGAATGTACTTTTTCAGCTAAGGGCGTTGGCCACGCAAAAATTCAAAATGGCGGCTATTTTTCAAGATGGCCACCCTGTTCACTTATAAATAAGGCTAAGAATAGTTAAATTAATGATACAATCATACAATTCGGCACAAATGTTCATTAGAATGCACTCTTTCACAAAAGAGCATTGGCCACTCAAAATCCAAGATGGCCGCCATTTTTCAAGATGGCCAGCCTTTTCACTTGTAAATAAGGCTAAGAATAGTTAAATTAATGATACAATCATACAATTCGGCACAAATGTTCATTAGAATGCACTCTTTCACAAAAGAGCATTGGCCACTCAAAATCCAAGATGGCCGCCATTTTTCAAGATGGCCACGTCTCAACTTGTAAATAAGGCCAAGAAGAGTTAAATTAGGGATAGAATCATATAATTTGGCACAAATGTTCACCAGAAAGCACTCTTTGATCTTTGATCAATGATTTAAGCCTAGGAGCCCAACTGAAATATTCAACTTTCATATCAATGACGTGAATACATGCACATATCAAGTGTCAGTGACAGCTTGGATGATCTATCTCTATAAGGCCATTACAAATTAAAATGTATGCTGATTTGTGTTCAGATATGTATATCTCAAGTCCTAGTGTACTATGGAGTGATGGGGGCCTTTATGCTTAGGAAATTATGAATAATCAACATGCAATACACCATACATACAGCAAAATGGTAACATGTCTGTTTTATGTACTTTGGCCTTTAGCCTAGATGACATGTTGGCTACCTAACCACTTGATTTATGATTTCTCATTATTTTTTATTTGTAGGTGTGGTCCTTTGTTTAAAACATTTTCCCTCTCTCACACACTCAAAAAGTCTTTCAAAAACTTTAAACAACATGTGGAAATCCCATTGGCTTTGGAGGGATACACCTGTCAAATTAGCCCAAACGTCATCAAGATACTGTACTCTACTGTACTGTGGTGTAGTGCACTCTGCTATACTGTACTGTACTGTACTGTATGGTACTGTACTCTACTGCACCGTACTGTATGCTACTGTACTGTACTCTACTGTACTGTAATGTACTGTACTGTACTGTACTGTACTGTACTGTACTGTATGTGATATACCATACTGTACTGTACCATACTGTATGCTACTGTACTGTACTGTACTGTACTGTACTGTACTGTAATGTGATACACCATACTGTACTGCACTGCACCGTACTGTACGGTAATGTGATATACCAAACTGTACTGTACTGTACTGCACCGTACTGTATGCTATTGTACTGTACTGCACGCGACTGTACTGTACTTTACTATTCTGCACCGTACTGTATGCTACTGTATGCTACTGTACTGTACTGTACTGTACTGTACTGCACTGCACTGCACTCTACTGTACAACTACATAGTAGAACTGAAACATGTGGAGCCTTCTGAGGTCATGTACAATATGATGCAAAATGGTGTAGTGGGAATGAGTTGTGTTACTATTACCACTCACAATCTATGGTAGACTATCCTTCCTCCCAGACTATTTGTGTGCCTTGCATATCAAGAAAATGAGTAATGAGTACCAGTAATGATTTACTTTTATAGTATATACCATATGAGAACTGTTGTTTTATATAGATATTTCTCCTATTGTCATTATACGAAGTATACTGAGATTTGAGCTTCCCTACAAGGTGCACAGTAAGTCCTTTATAGATGGACATAGTCCAGTAAGTGTGAGCTCATTAATAAAGTGTTGTGAAAGCTGTGGATAGGGAGTTATTCTTAAGTGTTACCAACAATTGATTGTGAATTCATAATAACAGGTCATGGAAAAATTCATGCAGCTACTTTGACTTCCGAGGCGTTAGCACAACATAAATCTAGCATTGGAATGGCCAAAGAGAGCTTTGCAATGCCCTGTGCATTCATCAAAGTAATGACTATAAAAATGTGGATCAAAAAGCCTATTCCTATGTATTAAGGGCCTTTCCCATTACTGATCTCTACCCCTACCCCTACACCTTCCTCTTGCCCTTCGTGCTTTCAAACAAAGCCGCAAGGTGAAGGGCTTGAAACGCAACCTCTACGAATTGAGACCACTTCCACAATCGCAAAATAACACTCACAGCTGTCACTAATTCCATGCATTAGGTTGACGTTAATAGCAATTTTTTTCATGTGCGTTTCATGGAGAAAGGGGCCATCACACATTAGGACAATGTTGAACTTAGTACAATGGAGTAATTATTACAACTTAACAACTTTACAGTCAATTGTGGCGAAAATAGTACTTAAAGTTGTGTGCTGTTGTGGATGCCGCGGCTTGCCGGCGATTTTTCAAGGCATTCGCAATGCATTCAGGGAAATCCGTCGTAGCCCTCCGTCGTGGAGTGAGGTGTCGGAAAATCTCCGCTCGGAGGGGTGGAAAGTCCTTCGCCGTACCCCTACCCCTCTGTCTGAACGTGAATCAAGAAGCCACTACCCCTACACGTGGACGCGCAAAACGGAGGGGAAGGGGAAAGTTGTGGGGCTAAGGGGTGTAATGGGATGTACCGTTAATGTGTGAAAAGGGTTTCTTTTGTTCTGCAATTTGATGGGTAATCAAAAACCTATATATTTACCTCTAGCTATCCATCACTTGCCTTTGCACTATGTCAAGTTATTCGATGGATGGCTACTATTGAAATTGCAAAAAATAAATGTATACATTTTCTTATAAACACTTTAAGCTTTACACAGAGAAAATGATCCTTGGAAAACAATACATGGAGTATTGTTTGATGTGAAATGTTAGACACCTTTCAAACATTAACTTGTTTTACTTAAGAAATGATAGGCTACTTTACTTATGTCTCACAAAGTAGGAAGTTTCTGCTTTTTCTTACACATGCTCCAGGCACTTTCCATTAGCTCACTTTCCTTTAGCTCATTGACCTTCCCTCTCAGAAAGGGTGTGTATCAGTCCCTCTGACCTAGATCTCTCAGGTGCCTGGTCGATCGTCAAGGGTCATTACAGGGATCCTGCCACTTATGCAACTCCATGTTGCCATCTTAAGATCTTACTGTTGCCCAGGACACGTCAACTGCAAACACCTACCATATCCCGGTAGGCCTAATTTGTTTTTCTTTCCACTGTACTCAGCAGTAGTGATGCATGTTTCATGGAAGTCAGCCTATTTTATAAAATGCACATATGGCAAAAGAATACTGAAGGGGATTATCAGTCAGTAGTCTGGTGTATGGACTGTAAATTGAAAAAATATGAGACACCAAAAATGAGCATTATTTCTGAACTACTGTATTTCTGTGTTCAAGATTATTGATTGTTTAAAATGATAGAGCAATCAATGTGGTAAAGATTTGTCAAGTTATTCTGAAATATCAGCAGTGGTTAATGAAAGATACCTGTCAAAGTGTGGCGTGTTGACAGTACATACAACATGTACAGTATAAAAATACTGTAAAAGGTTGCATTTTATGCCATACCTGCATCAAACAGTTTATGATTATAATACAGTACATCAAGTAAGAAATCCATTACATTGTAATTGAGTGCACTCTATTTCCGCATTGTGTTTCCACATAGGGCTACATATTTTTACCAAGAAAAATCACAGTGATGACAGCAGTTGGAGTGAATGACAGCTGGTCCGGCAGCAATCTTCAAAGTCTCCATCCACCATCAATGATGTGCTCAGTTCCAGTGACATAAGCTGACTGTGAACCAAATATACAAAAGTTGGTTTAACTCCATGAGGTATTACTACTAGTGACATCCAATAGTTTTAAGCATTATATCAAGGAAAAACATACCTCATCAGATGCCAAATACACACAAAGATTCGCAACTTCCTCAGCAGTACACATTCTACCAGTCGGCTGCCTTGCAAGGAAGTCTTTCAGGGCCTGCAAGGGATCATTTAAAACAAATAATTATTAACAGACAATGAGTTTATGGGTTTTTTCCAGCTATACACAGTCATTGAATTTGAACTTGAACCACTGCTTTTTCTGAAGCTATGTGTAAATGCTTGTTGTTTTCCATAACAGGTGACAGTTATAACCGGATCATATTTATTTAATACCATCAATGCATGCCTACCTTCATTTTAATGTGTAATCATTGCAATGTTAATATAGAATATAATTAAGTACCTGTTCAGGATCGGGTCTTGCCTGGATTCGATCCCTCAGCGATGGGGTGTCCACGGTTCCTATCAGGCAAATACATAGAGTGAGTGACTAGAAATGACTCAAAACAATGCATTGGATTCTCCAAATCCATGCTATTACATAGTAGTTTCACCGGTCATATAAGTTATTCAATTCAGCCCTTAACACCTACCTGGACAAACACAGTTACAGCGAATGCCTTTATCAATGTAGTCAGCCGCCACAGATTTAGTAAGCCCAATGACTGCAGCCTTGGATGTGCTGTAGGCACATCTGTTCACCACACCTACATTTTAGACACAATGACAGATCAACACAGAACGAGAGCAGAATACAAGCATGGCAGTACTGCATGTTATTATATTGTCCTACAATGTTAAATATGATATCATATGCCGTGATGTCTTTTGACTTCACAGTAATCTTCTATGCATAGTCCCTTACATTTCAATGGGCCTGTTAATCAGATAATTACCTTTGATGCTGGAGGCTACCGATGCCATATTAATGATATTTCCAGATTTTTTAGCAAGCATCTGAACAAGAATAGAAAGCAAGATGCAATGAGAAACATGAAGAGGTATTAACATACGTATACATACATTTTAAAGAAACGAGAGTTTTCATCTCTGGCTGTTCAACAGGTTGGAAGTATAATTCCCCTCCCCTCATTCAAATCATTGCACTGGGATGAGCCCTCCGACGTTATTTGCACAGCAGAGAGCAGTAGAGACCACCGTTTGTGGAAAACCCAGAGTGGAGTTGAGTGGAGACAGCTCTTTGTGGAAACATTAGTTTGTAGAACCACTTGGGGCAATTTTTTTTAAATACAACTGTGCAACTTCAAAAGCTGACACAGTAAGAAGGCACAACCAATGGTAAGACCATTTAATTGAAAACTTTTGCCACAAAACATTTTAACACCTATTCAAAGTCATTAAGGCATCCTTGGAATAACAATCATCTTGAGGCACTTTGGTCAGTGTTTAGGTCTAAAAAGGGATTAGGGGTTAACCCCTACATGTCAAGTCTTATGGCAGTGCATAAGCCGGACTAGGACACGTCTGTTAACTGCTAAACGAGTGCTGCTGCTGCTGTTAAACATACATATAAAACCACAGAACAAAACAGAAAGAAAATAGGGCAGCATGTGTTCACTTGGTAATCCTCTGAAGGAAGGATACATGCAGGTCAAGGTCACCTTGGGCAGGAAGGCCTTAATCATCACAAACATACTGCGGACGTTCACATTCATTGTAAAGTCCCAGTCTTTCTCCTCAGTGTCCAGGATGGAACCATGATGAACATACCTATAGAAAAATAATGTAAACGTTAGACTTGAGATACCACAAAAGGGGCATGGCTGATTACCAACTTTACCTGACAAGTCAGTAGGATTTGACGACATATAACCATATATAACCGTATAACCAGAGATTTATACAGGAAGGAACTTTGGTTTAACTTTGACTAAAAGGTTCTGGCACTGTTACAGACTAGAGAGACCAACAGCTAAGATTAGTTTTAAGCATAATAATGTAGGCCTAACAGCAGGAAAAGAAATGAGTGTGACCATTGCTGAGTCCAACACTGATTACCTAACTGGTGTCATCTGGATTTTGAAATGTAGATGTTGGTATTGCATTGGTTGGTTTTTTGAAGATGCACTGTGTAGGATGGTGGCCAGAGTAGATATTACAACTAGGCTGCTCATTGAAACTGTGCTGCCTATTGCCAGATTTGATCTTTTCATGAATATTTAATAAACAATTAAGTAATACATTTTACTAGTATGAGCAAAATACTGTATGTTTTGCAGCTAAAAAGGTCTATTTCTGGAAATTTCAAATGGCGGACATGTAGAAGAGCCCCCTTTTCATGCATGAAAAGTGTGATTTTCCCAGTCATAATGAATACTTCGAATTTGATGGTGGTGGTAAGTATTAATGAAAAAAATAACATTTCTGAATGGGCAGCACGAATTCTGTAAATAAACTACTTAACGTTTTACACAGTGCACATTTACATTGCATTTGTCACAGTATACTTGACTGAAGTAAATTACCCAGCAACATTGAACAGCACGTCCACTTGATCAAGTTCCTTAGCAAGGGCCTCAACTTGGTCCCTGTTGGTAACATCCACAACCTTGGTCCTAATGCCTTGAATAAAACAAAATGTTTTGGAATGAGTGAATAAAATAAATAATTACACTCACAAAAGATTAATGGAAAAAAGACCATGTATGTGTACATTGCATTTGTTTATGTGTGACTTCATTGGTTTGAATTTTAAGATACAAAACCCATATGCACCTACACACAAAATATTTCTAGCAGAAGTCATTTTTTTTAGATACGGTCATTCAATGTCACAGAGCTACCCCACTCCTTACAGAGCAATTTGCCTTGTTTTGATAAAACAAGATGGTAGAGATTACACATAAAATCATCTGATGGACTTTTATTGCAAGCCAGTTGCCATGATAGAGCAGCAGCAATTTTGTGTGATGGTTGTTGCAATTTGCTTGAGGTACACCTGACCAAAACATTACACTGATTGTCCACAAGATGGCAGCAACTAGCCACAATGAAAAGGACTGTACCTGGAACGCCATTTAGTTCCTTCAGTTTTTCTTCATTAATGTCAGTAGCAATTACTTGTGCTCCTTCCTTTGCAAATGCCTGAAATAGCATTAGTTTAGTTTAAAATCAACAAACAACAACTTTTGGACAGTTTCCTTTTCCTTCAACAAATGCTGCACTTCATGACAGTGCATAGGGACGAGACGGTAAAGCACCTGCCCCATTGCACTATTGGACAAAAATACAAATTTTGAACGTTTTACAATTCACTGTAGTCCATGGTGACAGGACCATCTAAAAATATAAAAAGTGTTTGATAATAATGTCTTTATACAATAACCAGCCGACAGCCAGAAGTTCCACATGCCCCCTGCCCACCCTCCAAAATGTGTGTGCACGCCACTGCTGCATTTACAAAAACAATAGGTGTAAGGGGAGGATTCAATCCGCACACATGGGGCTTTTGAAAATAATGTCACCTGTCAGACAAGACATTTTAGCATCTCATATTCAATACAAAATTATTCTATCTGTTCATATACTGTCGGCCTACAGTAGCCTAATTAGTAATGTGAAATTTGGGGACCCCCTCGAAAACTATCCTATCTCAAGGGGCTATCCCCCTAAACAAATAAATTGAAATTGAAATGATAGTCCACTACTAATTGACAGCCAAAGTTTATCACCGCTGGACACCTGACCTTTGGCTCATGAGAACAGGTCACACACCTGCTGTGTGCGCAATTAACAGAGAATATGATAGGGCTCTGGTGAGGGAGAGGAAGCTAAAGGAAAGAGAATGGAGTCGGTTGCAGTTGAAACTTACTATTGCCGAGGCCCTGCCAATCCCTTGCGCTGCAGCAGACAGCACGATTACTTTCCCATCGAGTCGACCCATCTCCGTTCTTTGCTCTTATGACTGTCAAGAAGCGCAAGAAATTAACAAAAATGTAGGCCTACTGATGCAAACAACTGTGCGCTCTCCAGCAACAACGCAACGCATTACTTCATATGCCTACATACTTTGCAACGTATGTCAATCACGACACACTGGGACAGCGATAAAATTATATCAAACCATATTAGTGAGGCATTTTTGTCAATGAACTGCCATGTGATTCAGGCTCAATGACAGTAGGGAAATCTTCAAGCATGCATGCGTTGCATAACATGCGCCATCGCTAAGAACACTTGATACAATGTATACCTGTCGCGTCGCTACTATTAAAAAAATGTATGGGCAGTCAAATGTATACATTTTTTTCCTTCAACACTGTTGTTGGGTGCGCACCGACACAAACAAACGACACAAAACGCACACGTGCTAGTCTATACAGCAGCGTAATCTGTTTAGGAGTGTAGAGCATAGTTTGACACGAGTTTTCCAAAATAGTGCATTCACAAGGCCATTACTGTATGAAATATGAATTACTCACTCCACGCTGACTTCTCAATGTGCACAACTTACTTCCTCAGACAGGCGAGGGGGTGGGACGTCACGTGATCAACCTCTCGTGATTCAACTGGATACTTGGATAGCTGTCGCAGGAGTCACGAGGCCTTTAGGTTCCCTATTATGTCCCAGTAGTAGGCCTAGTTCCATCCCAAAACAAGACCCCTGATAGTACTTTAGGCCTGCATTATAGCAAATGAAATGTGAAGATAAAGACTGTGGTATTTCTCAAAACCTAGTCTGCACACTTCCAAGTGTGCTCAGCCTAATTAGTCAAGCACAGTGATTGGATACTCTTTGGTGAACTCTATGGAGTATCCAATCACTGGGCGTGACTAATTAGGCTGCGCACACTTGGAAGTGTGCAGACTAGGTTTTGAGAAATACCCACTGATCACCAATTTTGCATCTGTCTAAATAAAAACTTGGCAACTAGGCACATGTGAACACTTCAAGAGGCAAAGAGCTGGCGCTGCATAGATGATTTGGAAATCACAAATCAGCATGTCATCTATGTATACAGCCCTGCAACACTTCATTAGGCCTATGTGCAAGGAGAGGAAGCCTTTAGGACCCCACAACATTTGGTTACTTAAAATTGAACTGAAGACGTTGTGCAGAGTTGTAGAAAGTAGAAGTAGAAGTAGGCCTACTACAAATGTAATAACAGCACAATGGTATGACATTACATACTTTCAACTTTGTAATATCATACTACTGGTGTTTTTTTTCTTCTTTAAGAGTACTTCTACTTTGGCCTATATAACTCTGATGTTGCGGCATGTAGGCCCACCACTTTTGATAATGCAGGTTTTCATATTTGCGAAACAAAAAACATCAACAAAGAGGGAAAACTTAGAAAAGTCAAGTGGTCAAAAGGTAACATGTCAACTAGATTACCTGCAGAGTCGCTGATGCCATGATTGAGTTTCAGAAGTGCACAACAGAGGAACTGAGGATGCATCTGATATTTCGGAACAACACTTAGTTGCTAATATTCTCCATGACCATCCAGCAAAACCTCTGCTTCACTACACAGTATTTTTTCTGTCTTGGCCTTGGCGGACCGCTTTATCAACCCCCAGATAACTTATCTCAGCAGTGACAGAGATACGATATTTTTTCACTTTCTTCCTTTTGTAAAGGATCTTGTGGTGGTGAACAGAATTATATTGTCCATGGTAAGGTCAGTTTTCATCGGAGGTCAGGTCACTCTCGCCGGGTAGGTTATATAAAAGCACCCTATTCAGTTTTATGTCTTCTGGCTACTGGCCTTTCAAATTATGTTTTGTAATATGGTGGGGAAGCATCTGACCAAAGCTTTCAGTTTCCCTGCTGCATCTTACAGCGTTTTCACACCTGGTCCCTTTCAGTCGCCTGAGCGAACTCAGAGTAGTGACTCAGCATTTTTGCCGCCTATGTGAAAGCTCCAAAGTGTACCTAGACCCCTCCGAAGCGAACCGTACTGAGACCTTCGTTGACGTGGTCTCAGTTCGGTTGGCTTGTGAATTCTGACAAGTTACACTTGTGACTATAGGTGTAATCATTTAAGGAGGGCTCTACACCACCGGGTGTGATAAAAAAAAGAAAGATGAGAAGAAGATGAGAATAAAAGAAAGATCTGCCAGTTCTTTTTGTAATACACTCACAATATGAACAAAAACAGAACTGAGACCTTTTGCTGTCAGTTCGCTTTTTGGTCAACTTAAAGAGGACTGAGTTTGGTGCGCTTAAAGGGGGCCAGGTGTGAAAACCCATTAGATGCAACAGGCTATGTGGCTACCATGACTCAGTAGCCAAATGCGCTTGAAGGAAAGCACATGGGGAAGTCATATCCACAGTTCTCTTAAGGACACACCTTTTCACGTACCTGAAACACTGTTTGCATTTCACTGCCTTCACCGGCATCTTGCAGTCTCGAGGAGAAGCTTGTTACATGGCATTTTGATCAGTCATTTCATATGTATGTATACAGCTTTGTTGCCCAGTGCTGTCAACAGAAATCAACTTTTAGTGCAACCAGGATGTGTGTAAACTAGCTACGAGTTCCCGGCTGGCGAACCACGAATATGAACTTGCGAGTTAAGAATTTTATGCCATTAGGTCAAATATGAACGTGCCAGCACGATTACTTTCACACCGAGGTCAGCTCTATGTTCCCACAACCCAATGTCCCACAGCTTAAACCTGCTGCTCCATGTTCCCACATTTTTGAGAAATTATTAAAATATAGGCCCTATGTTCCACAACTCCATGTTCCCACATTTCCGTCTAAACTAAGACAACGTGTCTTTCTTCTTACAATGGAACATGGGGCTTAAATCTCAATAAATTCTTAGAAATGTTGGAACATAGAGCAGCAGGAATATTCTGTTTGACCAATGGGCTGTGGGACCAATGGGCCTAAAAATTAATGTTAATAGTCTTAGTGATGTGGGACCAATGGGCTGTGGGACCAATGGGCCGTGGGAACATAGACACGCTCCCCTTTACACCCCCCACACTGTCTCATGATGCACTCTGTTCCCTTACCACGCCACGATGCAAAGAGACAGCATTCATCAGAATCTTCTTCACATAGCTTTCAACATAGAACACATCAACAAACATTGTCACAACGACTCTAATGTTGCATGGGCTGAACTATGACATTCGAGTGTGTAGGGAGGGAGACAGTCACTGGCAGCATCATAAACTTACTGTAGCTACATCGAGGGTGTAACTGTGGGAATTATAATCAGAGCCCACGGTTCCCCTCCCGAAAATAGGCTGTCTAGTAGTTTTAAGTGACAGGGAGAGGTGGAGGCCGCGGCTGACCGAGGCATGTGGGTTAGAGAGGGGGCCCACTGGTCCCCGGTGTGACCCGTTTGGGAGCAGAGGCAATCACTCTGCCTGTCTGCAATGCTGGTGTACTGTGGGAGGTGTTGTTACTGTATATCACAAACTCTCTCTCTCTCTCTCTCTCTCTCTCTCTCTCTCTCTCTCTCTCTCTCTCTCTCTCTCTCTCTCTCTCTCTCTCTCTCTCTCTTGGTATTTCCCTTTTGGCGTATGCATCAAACCTTTGAATTTCCACAGTTTGTTTTTGAGGGGAGACGAGACAAGACACTCCCAGACCCCATTCACCATGCCAGCCTGTTTTTATAATGCACTGAGGCAGTGACAGGCAGTGACACTGGGATGTCAACATGTTCATAGAATTTTGGGATCTTGGAATCTTGAGTGTTTTGATGAGCCTGATGGCTTGTGCAAATAACCTGTTTCTCACTCTTGTCAGTGGTATGTCTCAGCAAGTTGCTTCGAATCAAGTTCAATCAAGAAATATAGCTGCAAGCAGCAATGCGGGGCCAAGCAGTAAACTTGCCAGAGCCGCCACGGCAACAGAAGGAACTGCAGCGCCCCCTTTGGTCCAAATCTCGCCAATGTTGGTGTGCATTCCTTGGACGAGAGTGTGATCACGTAAACCAAGTTTAATTTGAATCCGTTGAAGAGCTGTCGAGATATGAGCTCACTTCCTGTTACCTGTTGGTGGCGCTAGAGAGCTTGGGGTCTGGATTTTTTTGTGGGAGGTCATGGGATGGACTAGAATGTGTGCAAAAAATCCTAACAGAAATTGACTAACGGTTGCTGAGATATGACCTCACTTCCTGTTTTGCCACCTTTATGACAATTTTGATTGTCTGTCACCGGCAAACGATAAGAGGTGTTCAAAATTCTTTCCTCTCCCCCCTCCCTCTCCCTCCCTCCCTCCCTTCTTCCCTCTCTGTCCCTCTCCCTCTCCCTCTCCCTCTCCCTCTCCCTCTCCCCCTCCCTCTCCCTCTCCCTCTCCCTCTCCCTCTGTCTGTCTGTGTGTGTGTGAGGAGGGGGTGGGGGGTGGGGTGCAGGGGCTGGGGCTGGGGCAGTGGGGCTTGACCCCCTGCCGAGAATGGTGTCAGTGAACGTGCGCAAGGGGAGCAGAGGAGACAGAGAGATGAGAAAAAATCCCTCCATTCTTTCCACAATTTTGAATGGCTGCTGTGAGCTGATAGTTTTTTCAATCGTTACGAAAATCCATACCTGGGTGCAACATGGTGTGAGGATGACCTGTGTACCAATATTTTGAAAATTGGGAGTACAGTTCAAAAGCTACAGGCAAAAATGTAGCTAAAATTTTGACCTGCTGGTGGCGCTACAGAGTTTGAGCTGGGGATATGATTTTTGTTGTGGTAGGTCCTGGGATGGACTACTATGTGTGTACAAAAACCCAGCCTAGTTTGACAAACGGTTGCTGAGATATGACCTCACTTCCTGTTTTGCCACTTTTACGACAATTTTGATTGGCTGTCACGGCTAAACGATAAAAGATATCCAATATTCCTTGAGACCCCATGTGTAGCTCAGTCCCGAGATACTATATACCGAGTTTCGGGTGAATTGGTCGAAAATTGTGGGAGTAGTAGCATTTTTATTGAATTTCACAAAATTCAAAATGGCGGAAAAACTATCCTGGCGGAAAATGACGTCATAGGGTGCGTTGGATTTGTCTTGGCCCAAGGATTCCAGTGATACCAAGTTTATGAAAATTGGCCAAGCGGTTCAAAAGTTACAAGCAGAAATGTACCTGCAACTTTGACCTGCTGGTGGCGCTAGAGTGTTGGGGCTTGGGACCGATAAATCGCTGTGGGTGATGCTGAGTCTGCCCCGAATGTGTGTGCCAATTTACAGCATTTTCCTACCTACGGTTCTATGGGCTGCCATAGACTTGCTAAGGAGAGGAAAGAGGTGACATAATAATAATAAGAACACCAGCTAAAACAGTAGGGGCCTTCGCCAGCTTCGCTGCTTGGCCCCTAAAAAGCCAAAGACTTGTCAGTTTCAGCACATAAACAAGGGGTTTCCCGGTGTCAGATGTGAGATAGTCATGTGGGTATGGGTAAGCGATTAGGGCGTCAGACTTGTAGCCCTAAGGTTGCCGGTTCGACGGTTCGGTTCAACGGTTCGGTTCGCCGGTTCGCCGGTTCGGTTCAAGGTGTTGGGGGGAGTAATCAACCAGTGCTCTCCCCCATCCTCCTCCATGACTGAGGTACCCTGAGCATGCACTGTCCCGTCGCACTGCTCCCAAAGGGCGCCATTGAGGGCTGCCCCCTTGCACGGGTGAGGCATAAATGCAATTTCGTTGTGTGCACTGTTCACTTGTGTGCTATGTCACAATGACAATGGGAGATGGAGTTTCCCAATGAGATTTCATTTAAAACAAAATTTAAAAAAAGATTGTCAACTGTGAGAGGTATGCAGTTGTGGGGCTGTGTACGCTGTGAAGCCCTGATGCACTCTTTGTATCTTTGTATTGGGGCAACCATGGATCAATGGTTAGAGCACTGGCCTTTAAGATCAGAGGGCTGCATTCAAATCCTTACCATTACCTCCATCCATGGCTGAAGTGCCCTTGAGGAAGGCACCCAACCCCACATTGCTCCAGGGACTGTAACCAATTGTGTGGGGCTCCAGGGACTGTAACCAATACTCTATAACTAAATACCTGTAAGGATATAAAGCGTCAGCTAAGTGTAATGCTATGTAATATCAGCCTCATGGCTCAGTCTGTCAGATAATAACCTGACCGTTACATGTATGGGCTTCTTTCGACTGTTATGTAATGACAAATGTCAAATATTTTATATTTTTGAATCATCAGAATGATGGCATTAAAGATTCCGGATATAACCACATGCAATATGTGAACTTTAATGAAAAAAGTTACTTCTACTTAGGACATAGCCTACTTGTTTACATAGATTTAGCCTATTGACGCACAAGCCTTAGTAACAAATATCAGGTGGAATGGGGAAAATACAAAGCACAAAAGAAAATCTGTCTAAATAATACTGTTGACAGCATTTCATAAATAATATTCAGTATCAACAAAAAAGTGAAAAGTCCCTTCATTCTCAAAATTACATTTCATTCCTCTCAATAACATATTGATCCCGTCAAAACATTTATATACTTTGTTTCTCTGTAAAAACAACATGGGAAACCTGTGGTCCTGTGTGACGGTATGAAATAACTTTCCCAAATTAATAATATATTGCATTATCAGTGCATCAAATTAATCTTGGAGTAAAATGATCATGCTTCCCTAGCACAATTTTAAACCAGCATGCATTAAAATGCTCCCAGGATGCCTCTTAGTAGTCCATTGTAAAATGGAAATTGAACCAACGTTATTTTTCACACATGCATACCCAATGAGAGTAGAACAGCGTGATTAAAATGACCTACCTCAGGCTGCTGCAGATGAGACAAAGCATCCAGAATGAGCTTTCAGAGTGAATGATGGGGAAAGTTCTCAATTAGCAGGCCCCCGTGTCATTATCAGTCAGGGTAAAGGACATTTCATTCACTTTTACAATACGTGGAAATCAATAACATTAGCAAAGGGATTTGCTTGCGCTACTGGTTCATTCAAAATCAATTAAAACGTAAACGACAACACTGTGTCAGGACAGTGCTTCGATAACTATGTAACATGGGTTTGTGTCAGCAATTCTTTTGCTTTGCAAACTTTGTAGCCTTCATGTTTGTTTATTCTTTTGGCATCCATTGATTTGTATTGAACCGGCATTGTGTAGTAGGGTCCCCAGCTAATGCTATTGATCCCCTGACCAGCTCAGAACCACTCACACATGCGCCACAAACTAAAGCATTTTCATTCAGCAGTAGTCATCAAGTCTCAGTCACAGGCTGCATTGAAAAAATGCATAGAAACAATGGGGTAACCCATTCTATGACGCCCATAGCTAGGCTATAGCACATTATGAGCACATTTATAACAACTTAACGTAATGCGCGTCTTAATAAATCATAGTGCATTATGACGGTTATAATGTATTATAAGCCCCTTCACTGACTGTAGTTTATAACCATTCTTGAGCACTCTAAATACCATAAGATTTATGATGCATTATAAGCTAGATTTATAGTTATTCATGACTGTTGATATACTCCATCATGAAGCGTTATGAGTGTATGATGTACATTTTAAGTTGTTATAAATGTGCTCATAATGCGCTATAGATATGGACTTCATAGAAAGTGTTTCCAAAAAGGGCATGCTCTGTCATAGAAACAGTAAACCCAGATACGTTGTATACTGATATCCCACACTGTAGACTAATTCAAGCCAAAATCTTATAATGAAGCGACTGACTGACATAATTTCAACAGGACTCTAAAACTGATTGATGGCGATAGAAATAAGGAAGTGACCCTTACATACACACACACAAATGGCACTTCGTGGACAGCAACAGGGGCCAAATAGATCTTGTGGCATGAAGTTAGCCAGGCCGCGCCCTCCTAGTGACGCAACACCTTCGGCGATGATAATCAGGCTATAGCATGAAGTATTTGTCTGATAGGACAGGACAGTCTCCTCTTGCATGGCTAATGAGGCCTTGGGCACTGTCAGGGCCGGATTAAGATGGCCCAGGGCCCCTGGGCTACAGGTTACTCTGGGGCCCCCTAGAAGGCAAACTTTGTGACAAATTTGCATAGAGAGTGTCATAATTACAAGCTAGGAAGTAAGGGTAACATGCCTACCAAGTGCACTCAACATTACGGATGAATTTTTCAATATTGCATCTTGTCACAATTCTGCAATTTTCCACTTTTGTCCGGTCAGGGGGGCCCTGGTAGGTGGGGGCCCCTAGGCTGCAGCCATATCTAGCCTGTGTGCTAATCCGGCCCTTGGGCACTGTCTCCATAGCTCCTCACCTGTTCTGTTCTTCACCACACCTGACCTTGCCTGGAGGGAGGCAAACCATAGCCAGCAGCTCTTAGCCATCCCTGACTCACAGTCACCAACATGGGCTGTGATGTCAACACAGTGTTTTTCATACTATTTTAGGCAGATCACACACCACACACACACGCATGCACGCACGCGCACACACGCACGCGCACACACGCATGCACGCACGCGAATGCGCACACACACACGCACACGCATGCAAGCACACGTACACACACACACACACACACACACACACATGCACACGCACACACACACTGATCTGTATTCTTTCCACAACCTATCTCACTATCCAACTGATGGTGGCCAAGCTCCTTATCTTCAGCTGCGGTTGAATTTATTTCCTTTCAGCTTTGTTGTCTTCTCTAAGATCGGACCCTCCTCGTACACACTTTCTTTCTCTTAGAGAGCTTTATTTCAGTGATCCTTTGTATTTCTCTGCATCCCTATACAAGGCACATCACAATGAAGGCTAAATGAATTTCAGTGACAAAAGAAAAGAGAGAGAGAGAGAGAGACAGAGAGAGAGAGAGAGAGAGAGAGAGAGAGAGCACAGTAAAAAAGAAAGAAAGAAAAGTGTGGGGGGTGCTACTTGGTCTTTGGGAAGTGCAAGGCCATTTATGTAGGCCTACTTCTCACCTCCCTTTTATTTCCATTGTACGTTCTAAAATGACAAGCAGCTCCACATGTCCTTCCTGTTCCCTCAGTGCCTCACTGAAATTCTGACTCTAAGAATCCAGCCATTATACCTCTTGAAAACGCCATCTCCTTATAGGTCAACGCTATTCTCATATGATTTCTGGTAAGAATATCAATGACACATGTAAAACTATTGATCAAATTTACCTTGTCCACTTGTGCAACCTTATTTCTGAGGTGGTTGCAATCTGTAAGATCACCAGTAGATGGCACACTGAAGGTTTAAATGTTTTCTTTACATGTCAAAAGACAGCAAGATGCGTCAGGACCATGACTAGGTGGAATGTCTGAGCTTCATAGTGTACAATACATCAGTGACATGGTAATTATAGCTATTAGGTTTTCTCTGACTGAGAAACATCAGCTATAGCTGAGGCTTGAAATCGTGGACAACCCTGCAGTCTTCCGTTAGAGTCATTTTAGACTGAAATCATGAGACCCATATCAGCAGCTAGATCTGTGACTTTTACAGACTTCCTAAAATGACTTTATGGTGGCACAATAAACAGGGTTTGGAAATGACAGGTAATTATAATCATATCTGGGCAAAGATCAGCCTGCTCTGTGACCCAAAATGATTTTCCCAGAATATCTTGAATAGATACCTCAGCAAATTTGCATAAGAATGAATTGAATTTATTCCTTTGTCTGGAATATGGCTTTGTCACCAAAGTTCACCAGAATGTTTAATCTAGTGGAAAGAACCAATGCACAATGTGAAAATTATCTGCTAATATTGGGTCTAGCCCAGTGTTTCTCAACCTTTTAGGCAAGGCACCCTTTCAATTCATGACAAATTTCAAGGCACCCCAAACCAACAAACCATCACATGGCATCGCATCCGATAGCTAGCTACCACACAAGCTTAGAAAAGTAACACATTTGGAGACGTCACATGACCTAGGCTACGTTTGAAGTTGCAGCTGACTGGGGCAACCTATATTTACTTTATTGTGCGTAAATGGCAGATGAAAGATTCCACTGACTAGCATTAACTTATCAATGTAAACAAATATGTATTATATTACATCATTTATTTATCAGCCACGATTCCGTGGCACCCCTGAGGGAATCCTGCGGCACCCTAGGGTGCCCCGGCACCCCTGTTGAGAAACACTGGTCTAGCCAATATAAAAATGTCTGTGAAACATATTCTACATTATATGTCTATCATATGGGGCATGAGATACAGTATATTTTCCTTAACCTGATAGTATCTGTGACATTTTTTAACAGCTTATACTTTTTCATGGCTTAATCTTAGGTAAGGTTAGATCTGGCAGACTCGCTGATACACAGACATAAATGCTGCAAAACCTTTTGGTGTTCTGCAGAAAATTCATAACCGAATATCATTGTCACAGTTTGAAGTGATAAATCATACGTACGTCAGGCATTTGTGTATCTTGTACAACTTAGTATTTAGGTAGCCTAATCAAACCAGCACTACCACATACAGGGGCGCAACTACAGTATATGCGATGTATGCGTTGCAGGGGGGCGCCAGAGAGAGGGGGGCGTCAAAGAGAGGGCCTTGGAGGGCGCCAAATAATTATTAAGTGTTTTTCTTTGGGAGGGGGCACCAAAATAGTTCTTGCAAACCCCCCCAGAAATTTGTAGTTGCGCCCCTGACCACATACTAAAACCTGGTGTGCACACACAGACTCACAAAATGAGTGAAGCTCTAGGGCAGGGGTCAGGAACCTATGGCTCTAGAGCCACATGTGGCTCTTTTGGGAACTGTATGTGGCTCTTACTTATCTAGGGTTGCCTTGAAATATAGAATCGTCCCGTATTTCTAAATAAAATTACGGGTTCCATATTGAGTTGAAACAGGACAAGGGAGGTTAAAAAGTGTTAAAATGCAGGAAATTACATCTAAGAAATACATTTTTTTCCAGACCTCGCCATAATGAAGTTGACAGTTGGCAATCCTATACTTACCTGTTATCAATAAAAGCAATAAGTTAACAGTAGGCCTACTCTTTAAATTGTTGGACTTAATTGAAATACATGATTTTGATTGTATTCAGTGTTTTTAAAATGGCATGGCTCTCCTGAAAATGTATTTTAAAAAAATTGGCGTTTATGGCTCTCTCCACCAAAAAGGTTCCTGACCCCTGCTCTAGGGCCTAATAATTCATTGTTGCATTAATAGTTCTAGTAACAAAAGCCCTCCCACACAAACATTCCCTCACCAGTGGTGCTTAATGCTCTCAATTTGCTTGCTCCAAATAAAGCAAGCATAAGGGCCACAACACTTGCCGCTAGAGAATAACAGCTAAGCCTGCACAGTGGTCTAATGGCCTATCAAGACCCCATCACACGAACCTGAAGAGGATGCTGCTGAGTGGAGCAATGGCAATAAACAACCTGCATCATGTGTTGCCTATCTCTCTCTCTCTCTCTGTCTCGGTTCAGGTCCAATCCAGTCTCTCCTGAGATGGTCCACCTGTGTCATGACTCACCTCCCCCGCTGGTGGCGAAGGATAACATCATCATGCCAGTGGCGGAACAATTGTACACAGGGCCCAAGGGCAAAACACTTATCGGGCCCCCTATATGACCTGACAAGATCACAATTGGGCCCCCACGACCAGTGGTGTAGTCTACTTTTAGGTGGGTATACTGTATATTTGAGCATTTTTTGAAGTGGGTATACTGTATATATTTGTGCTATTCAAAGTAATGGATCAATCAATTTTAAGTGGGTATACTGAAGTCCCTGAAATTTAGAAGTGGGTATACTCCGTATACCCGCGTTCTACATAGACTACACCACTGCCCACGACCAATGCAAGGGTCAGGTGCCGTGGGCCCAGGGGCAAATGCCCTGCTCGCCCTCCCAATAGCGCCGGCCCTGCATCATGCTGCTCCCTTCTCATAGCCCCATCCATGGGTCCGTCCTTTGTCTCCCTGTCAGCCAGCGTGGCCATGGCATTTTCATTTTCCTTTCCCAATTTGCTGCACTGAATTATGTGACAAAAACCTAATTAGGAACATAGCATATAGGGACACTGATCTTGTAAAATGTTTATTGTCCTATAGTCACCCGTTCTCCTTGTCAGAGGAAATTATTCAGAGTTAATGATGCTTTCGAATGTTGTGTAAAATATCGAGGGAGTGCTGTGATTGTTCTGTTTGGATCTGTCTGTGTTGTGAATTATGATTAGCTGATGAAATAATAATTGTTAGGCCTATTAATTAATTATGCAGATATATTACCTGTTTCCATGACCCACACATTAAGAATTAATTACCCTAAAGCCACAGACACACACAGCGGGGTTACTTTACTAAATTATCTCAGTTGAAAAAAAAAAAAACGTTGAGGTAATTCATTTATTGATTGGCGGGGGGGAAAAAGATGAAGAATTAGTTAATATTTGCATGACAATCAGACTGAGTGCAAGATAATAAAGACGACACAATAGCTCCCTCAGCATATACTGCTACAGTATGGACATTGTCATGCTGGCCCTTTATGCACACACCAACCCTGCTGCTATGGTAAAGCATGAGCCAAGTGGTCCAGTGTCTAATGCTCTGGACTTTACATATAGCCTACAGTGACATGATGGGTATGGAATGGACTCAGATTTTCTTAGCAGAGTATGCAGAACAGCAGTGTTTGCCATACAGTTTAAGATGGCATTTTTTTCATTTCAACCGAGGGTTCACACAACAACTGGGGGTTCAACAACACTCCTGCTCTTCACAGGATCCCCACATTCACAGAGCACACAAATATTTATTTTTGAGAAGAGGCACATGCTCCCATGAGTAAACATGAGAGCAACTTAATAGTTCCTAAATTGTGTTAGGCTGCATTATTCATGGATGTATGCAAATGTGAGTTTCACAGGAAGAGGATTAACCAACTTACTGTACACGAAAATAATATTTCTCGATTTACTGCCAGTTATCGCTTCACTGGGAAGATGAATGCGAGCACATTCCTTATGCAGTCAGTCCTTACGTCGCGCGTTTGGTGATGTGGTGGGCTGCTATTAGAAAGCTCTCAGTTCTGTGTGTTATATATGAACCAATCATGCATGGATCGGGAGCCCTCCAAACATGACATCAATACTAAAGTTAGGAAATATTTAGCCCGAACAGGCTTCTGGTGTGACACAATGAACTCAGATTTAATACAGAACCACGAAATCATACATTTGACTTGCAAAGTACATTAATGCAATTTAAAAGAGAGCACTGAAACTCAAACCAAAAGAAACCCTTTCAATGTGCTCCATGGGCACAAAAACAAAGTCATTTCCTGGTAGCATGAGTTTTTCCTCTCTAAAATTAAACCGCTGTAATAATTACTGTGAGCACAAACATATCCCAACCCTACAACGAAATTCAATATTGTTTCAAGGGAAAATGAGGAATTATGACATAATACCCCCATGGACAATAGTTTAATCAAGTCCACACCCGTATAGTGCAGATTTCGTTTTCTGTGAAATATTTGGACTGCAATGAAAGAAGTAGTTTCATGAGACATTAACCCTGCTTCTCATGTCCTCCTTCGGGTGATCTCGTCACTTCATCTCATGCCACTTACCATCATCACAGATCATATTTCAGGACAGCCTAACGCACTCTTGGACACACAGATAGGATAATGATTAGACATGCAGTTAACCCAATTTCTAGTGTTTAAAGAGTATGATCACATCTGCAGACCTTGGAATATCTTACATGAACCCAGTCAGTATCTTAAAAAACCCCAGGATAAATATCAGTCATCAATTTCTTTTTTATCAGTTTTAAACATAACACGTGAAAAGCTCTGACTGCTGATATCTAGTTTCCCCTCCTTTGCTCTCCGTTGGAAATATTACACATTTCAAAGATTCTTTCACTTAGGCTGTTCTTTTGACAGTCATTTCTTATCTCAATTAAAGCTGTCAGTCTGACTACTTTGAAGTATTAAATATCTGTAACAGGGGTGACTCTGCTTTACACATTTCGCCATGCACCCTGCTTTTCAAGTTATTAAAAGAAAGCACTTTGGGAATTAATATCCTTTCTTGGACCCCCAAAGACATCTCATAAATTGGTTTCAGTTTGAGCTATTGTTGCACTATACATAGCTGAATAGGATATTCTTGCCTTGTCATGCTCAATATGTTTCTGTCGAAAAAAATATTCAAGCAACTGAATATGAATTGAAATGTGTTGTCACAGTGATATCAGAGAGAGTAGAGAGAGAGAGGTTCCATTGGCCCATTGTTTCCGGGTTCTATTATTGCAAGGGGGAGGGGGGGAAATCCCTCTTTAGGCAGACCTAAGGACTGTTCTATTCAATGCGAGTATTATGACACGCCCCTTTAGGCAGACCGGAACCTGGTGGGGAAAACACAACATAAAAAAATGATATAACTACAATATGTTAATGTCTGTTGCATGCACATTGACAATGGCTCAGACAACGGCACTGAAAAACATAGTTAGATAGCCTAGCATTGGTGCATATTGTGAGTGTGGTATGTTGACCATTAGCCTGGCTCTCGCGCAGACCCTTAGTGCTTCGTGCATCTTCGTTACACTTCGTGAGCTCTGCGTGAGATCCAGGTTAGTTGACCATATCCCTTACAATGGCATTCAGTATTCAGACCCTGGCATCACATTACACCTATCCTTCATCAATTACACTGGCTTCCTATTCAATCACGAATCCAGTTCAAAATTCTCCTCCTCGTCTACAAGGCCAAGCACAACCTTGCACCCTCCTACATCACAAGTCTCCTCACACAATCCCGCCCGCACGCTACGCTCCACTGACACACTCCTCCTTACCATCCCCTCCACACACCTGCGCACCATGGGCGACAGGGCTTTCTGTGTTGTTGGCCCCAAAGCTATGGAACACACTCCCGCTGTCAATTTGTCAATGCTCTACACTTTCCACTTTTAAATCCAAGCTTAAAACGCACCTCTTCACTGTAGTTTACTCATCACGCCACTGACATGCACTTCCACTTCCTTTCATTATTACTTTACTTTCATTTTATTGTATACACATAATTCTACTTTATTCTTGTATAACTATTTTTACAGCAACCTTAACAGTGGTGTAGTCTACTTTTTTATGGTGGGTATACTGTATATTTGAAAAAAAATTGAAGTGGGTATACTGTATATATTTGTGATATTCTAAACAATGGATCAATCAATTTTAATTGGGTATACTGAAATCCCTGAAATTTAGAAGTGGGTATACTCGGTATAATTCCAAGACAGGAACTAAGGATGGAATGTCTGTCAACTATGGAAACCCTGGACTATGCCATATGGCAGGCGAATTTTTCAATACTGCATCTGGTCACAATTGTTCAATTATTTCACCCCTTTGGCCAATCAGAGGCCCCTTTGCAGGTGAGGGCCCTATAGGCTGCAGCCATATCTATCCTGTGCGTTACAGTAAGTAACCATGTAACCAAGACAGCAGAAAAAAAAAGGAAAAAGAAAAAAAAACACCACTCTATGGCTTTGCAGAAATCTCGTGAAGGTCAGGTATTATTATACTACTTCTTTTTTTTAAAAGTGAAGACCTAATAATCAATAAACACTGAACATCTTTTTGTGTAAATTAACAGCTCCTCTGGACTCATAATGGGCTCCTCATCAGAACAAAGATGGTACATTCCATTAACACACTCAAGTTTGTAGAGTTTTCTATGATTGCACTCCTGTGGGCTTTCACACCTGTTCACCAATAACAGCCAAGACTGGTGCCATTAATCATGGTGACAGCTGCTGTAGTAGGCCATCCCTCAACAATTCAAGTAAAATACCGTAGTCAGGGAGTTGGCTGTGCCCAACTACAAACAATTAAGTCTTTGGGTGTACAAAAATAAGTAACTGGATTTTTAAAAAAAAGAAAAGAAAAAAGAAACTCATTACCAATTACCAATCCTTCCCCTTGGCAATCCCCCTCTGCAAAACGGCAACAATTATAGCACAATGGTAAAGCATGACACTACAACCATCCGTGCACCTGCAGAAACTGCAGTGCTCTGACTGTGGGAGAATATCCTGCCAGAAGCTATTGCGTATATTGTGAAATACCCATGGGACTTGTGATGCTGGGTAGACCAGAGAAGTCGGAATGACAATTAGGAAGCAAATATATAGGCCTACCGTAACATGAAAGCAATATATTAGACACTTTAATAACAGTTGTCATGATACCACACATTCCAATGAATTAAATGAGCCAGCCAGGCAAGGTTGCGTGCAGCTTTTACTCTGTATTAATTCCAAACAGTTCATCCATTAGTTACTTTGAATATTTGTACCTATATGAGTTCAGTTACAAGACCAACCACATATACACATGATGAAATAGCAAGTGATGATACCATAGGTGTGTCATACCAGTCCTCAGTTTAGATGGAGTGACGACCCACAGGTCTAGTTGTAGTATAGACGGTGGTCTGAGGTAATCATAATATCATAGAAAAGCAGGGAGCTCTGTGTGGGGCATGGTCTATGACAAAAAATGCCCAGGCTGTTTTTAGGTAGTCCAGCTCTGTTTCACGCCTCTGTAGAATCAATGAGGTATGCAGACCCTCTGTGTTCCCTGCAGTAGCCTCCAGGCAGAAGACCACCCTGCACAGCATGATTGGTCAAATGGTACTGTCTGTGTGTGTGTGTGTGTGTGTGTGTGTGTGTGTGTGTGTGTGTGTGTGTGTGTGTGTGTGTGTGTGTGTGTGCGTGCGTGCGTGCGTGCGTGCGTGCGTGCGTGCGTGCGTGCGTGCGTGCGTGCGTGTGCGTGTGCATGTGCACATGTGCATGTGTGTGTGTGTGTGTGTGTGTGTGTGGATAACCAGAACATGTTACTGCTATGCTGGTTAGTTGGCAAAGGGCCCATAAACCGCTCAAATGACATACATGGTGTGTGTGCCAATAACAATCTAATTACAGTCATGATTTTGAGCAGTCATTTTTTGTTTGGAATTTTATTTCACGACTGAGGGAGAGCAAAGCAGTGTGACATTACCAGAGAGAGTAGAGAGAGAGAGGCTCCATTGGCCCATTGTTTCCGGGTTCTATTAGGCAGACCTAGGCAGACCTAAGGACTGTTCTATTCAATGCTAGGAGCATTATGACACCCCCTTTAGGCAGACCGGAACCTGGTCATGTTAGGTGCCCATAGAAACCTATTACAATGGCATATCTCTATACTTAAAGAATCTCTGACATTACTGTTCACTTTGGATTCCATTCAGTCAGTAGCAGCACCACTCTTCAGATTAGACATGATCCGATTTTCGCTACCCACAGGCAAAGATACACTAAAATGTTTAGCTCTGATGACTATGATAGTGACATTATGTCAAATCCCATGACGTTTGAACCATGTATTTGGTCATACGTACAGTATATACATAGCTAAGAGCACAAATGAGCTAAACTGATACACCACCATCCCCAATGTGACAACTGTAGTGCAGCAATGGCATGTATTATCCAAAGGCAAGCTTAGGCCTATATATTCTCTTACAGCAGTGATCATAAGAAGACAATATGGGCAATAAAATTGAAGAGTTCAGATGCAAAACCCCTAAGTGCCTTTTCAGAAAATAATCTTAATTCATTTTTATTTAATACAAAGCTATCAAAATGGCATATATTTTTATTTTATTTATGTAATATAACTATTTATATGTATTATCAAGTACATGAATGTAAACCAAACCAACAACGGGGTTCTCTAAAAATATAGAAGTGCAGGTCTTCAGAAATGGAGTTAGGGGGTTTTGCATCTGAATGCTTCAATTGCTCATGAAGTAAAGGAGACGCACTCACACTAACGTCTATTCTATTTAATACAGATTATAACATGGGTGCTGAATCCCACATAATATAATGATGAATGAAGGAAGCGAAGGACAGCACCCTTCACAATTTTCTCTGTTTATTCGCCTACGAGCGTTTCAGGCAGAGCCCTTCTTCAGCGTGTAATGGCGATTGCACCCAAAGTTGGTAGGTGTGCCCTAAATAAAACGTGAACACCCTATTTAGGGCACACCTACCAAGTTTGGGTGCAATCGCCATTACACGCTGAAGAAGGGCTCTGCCCGAATAAAATTGCTCACCATATATTTCCCATCAACTGCAGTCAGATGTTTACAGCACTTGGTACATTTGTTAAAACAACCTATCAATGTAAAGATCTATGAAAACTAGACTGCCTGTGCAGTCGCCTTCGACTGCTTAAGGTATATCCCCGAAACGCGACGCTTCCAGTCCCCCATCATTCCTACCACTCCCGTCCACCATTTCGTAAACGTATATGATACATACAGACGTGACATGACGTGCATAGGCTTAAAACCAAACGACTATTGTGAAAATGAAGCAAAAAATGGGGCAAATGGTAATACTGTTTTAATGGTTCAGTGGATATACCACATTAGGTACAGTGTAATAACCAGTGTAACAATATTTAATACAATGTAATACCAGTGTAACACCGCCATTTTTTTACTTACATCATGTGTTTTTGCGTAAGTGGTATTACATGGTATTGCATATTGTTACACTGGTATTACACTATATTACATGGTATTGCATACTGTTACACTCGTTAGCCTATTACACTGTACCTGATATTACATATTGTTACACTGGTATCACACCAGTATTACATGGTATTAAATATTGTTACATTGGCTATTACACTGTACCTAATATGGTAGATTCACTAAAGTGGTGAACCATTAAAATAAGGTGTTACCGGGCAAATCAATCCACCCAGTCAGAAGTTATGGGCCAAATGAAAATTCCGCCATTTTGAAAGTGTTGTCTTCCAAATTCGAATCAGTTAATGAACCTACCCTAGAGCATTCATACACAAAATCTGGGACAAATCCATCCACCCGGTCAGTAGTTATGGGCCAAACAACAATTCGGCCATATTGAATTCAGCCATCTTGAAAGTGTTGACCTCCAAACTCGAATCAGTTCATGAACCTACCCTAGAGCATTCACACACCAAATCTGGGACAAATCCATCCACCCGGTCAGAAGTTATGGACCAAACAAAAATTCGGCCATCTTGAATTCAGCCATCTTGAAAGTGTTGACCTCCCAACTCGAAGCAGTTCATGAACCTACCCTAGTGCATTCACACACCAAATCTGGGACAAATCCATCCACCCGGTCAGAAGTTATGGACCAAACAAAAATTCGGCCATCTTGAATTCAGCCATCTTGAAAGTGTTGACCTCCAAACTCGAATCAGTTCATGAACCTGCCCTAGAGCATTCACCCAAAAAATCTGGGACAAATCCAAAAATCCGTTCAAAAGTTATCGCGTTAACACGAAAGACCTTACGCGGCGGCGGCGGACGCGGACGCGGACGCGGACGCGGACGCGGCGGCGGCGGCGGCGCACGCAAAACCATTACATCCCCAACGCTCCGCGTTTCGGGGATATAATAAGTATCATGCAAAATCAACACAACTCACCCACCTCAAACACACCATCTACCCAGTACAGAGCACTCTGCTCCACATGTCATGTTTTTTCAGTCAAGGACAGTTTTAGGGCTTGGCACAGATGGCAGTGAACTGGCATGAGAGAGGGAAGGTGAGGTTGAGCGTGACAGAGAAAAACATCTTAACGCGGCCCATTACATTCATCATTAACATTATACTGAGACTGGCAATAAAGGGGTTTGATGCATAGTTTTAGGGGCAGAAAAATAGCACGCCGCTGCTAGGCCTCCTCGCTACATTAACAAACATGGCCGTGTAGTCGGCACCGTTTGCAATGCAACTGAGGCTAATAGTGAAAGTTTAATGAGAGATACCATCACGCACCGAGAGCCCTGTGGCTCTAGCACTTAAGGGAGCCACAGTGGATTGTGTGTCTTAGTGGGGTTTTTTTCTTGTGAACAGTGGTGGTGGTGGTTTAAGTTCAGTCCAGTCTGTGCCATGTGTCGGCACCAGGGCCGCTGACAGCTTTGGCTGGGCCCGGGACAAAGTCATCTGAAAGGGCCCCCACCCTATACATACAATGTGATGAGAACTCAATTCTGGGCCCCCTCTGTCCCTGGGCCCAAGACAACGGTCCCCTTTGTCCCCCCCTCTCGGCTACCCTGGTCGGCAGACAATCATTGCCACTCACAGTCATCTATAGGCTAGAGTGTCATCCAGGGTTTAGAGACACAAACAAAGATCATAGGTGTTGCCCAATGATACAGTAAGTGCCATGTGTTTAAAAATAGGCAATAGTAGGAAATGGATCACACTCAATTTTTCTTGTTGTTTTCTTTTTATTTCAACATTGCAGGGACTGACATGACAGACGTTTCGGCTGCACAGAGCCTTCTTCAGTGTCACCAATAGACAATATTTTCTTATTGTGATATCATGTTTTATTAATTGAAAATTTTATTTGCGCTGATTTTTTATTTTTTTTTCAAAGGGATTGGATATGGGCGGATGTGAAGCACGACGATCAATATATGAAATGACAACACTATTACGGGAACGCACTACAAAGCACCCAGATCTTACCTTCCTCTGAAGAGGTCGATCCATTCTTTGATATTGAGTGCCTTACATGTCTTGACAATTAAATGTAATTCAATGTCAGAAACTGAAAATGTATATTGTTGTACAGAACTGGTATGGCTTGAAAGACAGTTTTGTCTTTTCAATACCCTCTGCCGCCACAGTGACACGACAGAAGTGACCATTATGTCCACTTCAAGAAACTTAAAAATACATATTGCCTCAATTACACCTACAATGCACTGCATTGTGCATTGTTATCAGTCAGAGGAACTTGAGATTTTGATTCCACGACACGGAAACTGTATCTATTCCCATGACTTTGTGATGTTGGGCTGGCCGATGATGCATGCAGGCTCTGTTCATCTCTGGGGGCACTTGCAAAGCCTTCTTATCCTGGAGAATCTTTGCACTTGTACTGTAAGGCTGGTGGTTGTTATGCTTCTGACATTTTCCCAGCAAGCAATCCCATTTCAAACATCATATGAGAGAGCAGGGGAGCAGTCACCCCCATTCAGCCTTAAGGACAAGGTCTTGGGAATAAGGTGACAGCCAAAGAGCCATGGTTAGTGACTGTTCTCACACTTCTTTCTACACACATCAATGTCTCTTTCCTCATTGCCGTTGCAGTATGTAGTTCACGCTTCATCTCATCTGATGGCATAGATTTGAGTATATCTGTCAGACAAAATTACAGGCATCTCGAAAAGATGACATCAGCTTCTGTCAATAACTTCTGTCAAAAATAAATTCTAGCCTACATATTTTGTATTTGAATTTTTCAGTTAGGCCTACATAAGTGTTTGGTCTGACTGTATTCTTATTGTATGTCAGTTTCGTATACTTCCTCGTTATCATTTGCTTAAAAAATATATTCTTCAAAATTGCTTACCATACTGGTGAAAAGAGTACAAAAAAGCTTGAAGCTAAATCAAAACCTTGTCGCTTGCAGCAAATTACTCTTCGTCACATTCCAAACACAAGTCACTTGATAACTGCAAAACAACTTAAGTGTGTTTAGCTAAGGTGTTTCGTTGACCTGTGGGCTTATTTTGTGATGGCTGACACTGCTGACATGGAGTCAAATAAAATACTCAGGTCTTACTCTCCAAATATTGCATTAACTCTACAAAACCATCACCATTACATTACACTTAGCTGACGCTTTTATCCAAAGTGTCTTACCGTTATTTTAGTACGGGATATTGGCTGCAGTTCCTGGAGCAGTTTGAGATTAGGTGCCTTGCTTAAAGGGACACTGTGCAGGATTTTTTGTTGTTTACTTCCAGACTCCATGCTACCCATTCACTAATGTTACCTTTTTCATGAATACTTACCACCACCATCAAATTCAAAGTGTTCATTATGACTGGAAAATTGCACCTTTCATACATGAAAATTGGGATCTTCTCCATGGTCCGCCATTTTGAATTTCCAAAAATAGCCATTTTTAGCTGCAAAAATGACTGTACTTGGACCATACTAGAAAATATTTGTTTATTACTTAGTAAACTTTCATGTAAATATCAAATTTGGCAATAAGCAGCCCAGTTTCAATGAGCAGCATAGTTGCAGTACCTTTTTTGACCATTTCCTGCACAGTGTCCCTTTAAGAGCCCCTCAGCCATGGAGTGAGATGGGGAGGGAGTGGAAGGATGGGATTCGCAACTGCAACCCCCTGATCTAAAGCCCATCTAACCATAAGGTCAAGGCTGCCCACACCATTACTACTGTTCCATTAAAATGTAAACACACTATGCCCCGTTGCATTGGAAAGGGCTGAACGGAATTGGAAAGGACTGAACAAAAAAATGCTGCGTTGTCGGGCACTGAGAAGTCAAGGGTAGCGTTAGCACGGGTGTTGTTCAGGGGGGTAAAGTGTGACTGAGTCACCAGGGCCCCCAGGGTATAGGGGGCCCACACACAGTTTGATTTATGAGAAATAAAATATAAGGGGGGTAGGGGGGTGGTGTCCATTGGAGCTGATTATCCATAGGGCCCAAAATGTGCTTCTTCGCCCCTGAGTGTGAGCAATATAATTGCATGCTGAATTTGTTCGGAACTCTCCTTTAATGTTGCCACCATTTTACTTTCTGAGTAGGCTCTATTGTAAGGCGAGACAAGAAGGAGGGCTCAGCCTTCTCTCTATGTGTTGACACTGCCATGTAGCATTATCTGACCCAAAAGTTGAAAGGAAAGGCTGATTCATCAGCAGGAGTCAGAGATGGACTGGCCTCTTACAGAGAATTTTGAACCTTATGATCACTGCATGGATTTCATCAGTGTAATGTGGTGTGATTATGTGAGGCTATATAGGCCTATATTCTATTCATATATGTATGGCTTTGCATAGCAAATCCTTCAGAGGTTGTCACTTTCAACTGGTATTGACCAAACAGTAATATGTGGAATGGCACATTCTTACTGATAACTGCAGGCTATTTTTTAAATGCAACATTTATGAAATTGGGTCCATCAGTCAAATCATTTTAGTCTCAATGACATTCATAATGTGCTGTGACAAATATGATGTAGCATAATACTTTTGAGTGAAAGAGAAACCTTGACAATCACATTGATGCCATGATGTAGCCTACATGATGTAGCATACATAGGCTATTACTATTCTATGCATGGTACAAGGTGACATTTGCATTTTGTTAGGTATACACTGTCAGTAGCATGACAGCAAAGCAGTGATGATAAAGATGATATGTCACAATACCATGTTGACTACCAGCAGATGTCATAAGATTGAACACAGTCTAGTGATACGATTAATACTGAATTCATAAAACAAAAAGGGTGGAACTCAAGCTTTGATTCTTACAGCTCACAGCCATCTTGAAAGTGTTTCCCTCTGAAGCTTAATTAGCTCAAAACATTTTGTCCACATCAGTCCACCTATTCAAAAGTATTTGTCCTAACAAACTTCTTTGACAGACATGTAGGCCTAGCTGTGACAGTCATGTGTGAGGACAGAAGACCGAAGACATTCTCAAGCAGTTTCACAGGTATAATATGCCACATGTTATCAAAACTTGATTAAAACTTTGAATATATTGTCCAATCCAGTTTTATCATGAAACCACACAATTTACCAGAGAAAATGCAGAAATGTGTGTTAAATGTGGTTTAAAATGTGCTACAATTTTCGCAACAGTTAAAAAAATAATAATTTATGCACTGGCACAATGTGTCAGCCAGAAAGTGTAACAGGTGATCAGATTCTTTTCTACAGTATTTATTTCCCCTGCACTGGAGATGTTATCTTTGAAGTTGAAAGAACACTTTAATCAGACAACAAAATCAGAGATTTCCTAGATGTACGTCTATCCCAACAGCAGAAAATGGGATGGAAATTGGAAACTGCAATAAAAAAAACATCTGGTTAGCCATACGGTTCTTTGTGATATGGCTTAAAGGCTTGTCTTGTATGTGCACAAGCCTGCAACAATCCTGTCTTCTATGAACAATTGTCTTCATTTTTTTCTCTACTGCAAATGCTCACCATGGCAGAATTTACTTGGCATTAGCTGACAAAATGTTTTAGTGACAGAGAATGTACAAGGAAACAAAAGAGAGAGAACTGTGTGAGAGAGATAGTGTGTGTGAATCTGAGTGAGTGTATGCACAGTGTGCACGAAAGAGTAGGGTATTTTACTGTGAACAAGGGTTGTGTTTTGTTGTAGTTTGTTAGACTTAGACAAGTCATTTCTTCCAAAAGTTTGAAATCAGAAACGTATTTTTGTCTTTTGTGAAAGTAAACTAGACTGCCTGTGCAGTCGCCTTCGACTGCTTAAGGTATATCCCCGAAACGCAACGCTTCCAGTCCCCCATCATTCCTACCACTCCCGTCCACCATTTCGTAAACGTATATGATACATACAGACGTGACATGACGTGCATAGGCTTAAAACCAAACGACTATTGTGAAAATGAAGCAAAAAATGGGGCAAATGGTAATACTGTTTTAATGGTTCAGTGGATATACCACATTAGGTACAGTGTAATAACCAGTGTAACAATATTTAATACAATGTAAAAAAATTTACTTACATCATGTGTTTGTGCGTAAGTGGTATTACATGGTATTGCATATTGTTACACTGGTATTACACTATATTACATGGTATTGCATACTGTTACACTCGTTATTACACGGTACCTGATATTGCATATTGTTACACTGGTATTACACTAGTATTACATGGTATTAAATATTGTTACATTGGTTATTACACTGTACCTAATATGGTAGATTCACTGAAATGGTGAACCATTAAAATAAGGTGTTACCGGGCAAATCAATCCACCCAGTCAGAAGTTATGGGCCAAATGAAAATTCCGCCATTTTGAAACTGTTGTCGTCCAAACTCGAATCAGTTCATGAACCTACCCTAGAGCATTCACACACAAAATCTGGGACAAATCCATCCACCCGGTCAGTAGTTATGGGCCAAACAATAATTCGGCCATCTTGAATTCAGCCATCTTGAAAGTGTTGACCTCCAAACTCGAATCAGTTCATGAACCTACCCTAGAGCATTCACACACAAAATCTGGGACAAATCCATCCACCCGGTCAGAAGTTATGGACCAAACAAAAATTCGGCCATCTTGAATTCAGCCATCTTGAAAGTGTTGACCTCCCAACTCGAAGCAGTTCATGAACCTACCCTAGAGCATTCACACACCAAATCTGGGACAAATCCATCCACCCGGTCAGAAGTTATGGACCAAACAAAAATTCGGCCATCTTGAATTCAGCCATCTTGAAAGTGTTGACCTCCAAACTCGAATCAGTTCATGGACCTGCCCTAGAGCATTCACCCAAAAAATCTGGGACAAATCCAAACATCCGTTCAAAAGTTATCGCGTTAACACGAAAGACCTTACGCGGCGGACGCGGCGGCGGACGCGGACGCGGCGGCGGCGCACGCAAAACCATTACATCCCCGACGCTCCGCGTTTCGGGGATATAATTACGTCAATTACACTCAGTGGTGTAGTCTACGTAGAACGTGGGTATATGGAGTATACCCACTTCTAAATTTCAGGGATTTCAGTATACCCATTTAAAATGGATTGATCCATTGTTTTGAATAGGACAAATATATACAGAATAGCCACTTCAAAAAAATGCTCAAATATACAGTATACCCACCATAAAAAAGTAGACTACACCACTGATTACACTCATAGATCCGCCAGGAAAATGAAACCCAATGAAATAAATAATGAGTTGATTAGGAATGGAATGTATAGATCTGAGCTGATTTTAGATGAGTTGGCTGACTGTGTTCCATAGTCGTGTGTTATTCTGCATGAATTACATTATCAAATCAGTTCTCCCAACAGAAAACATAGAAGGTTTTGCATGAATTCAATTTACAAACTCATATCAACTATGCTGTAAGCTTCTGGATAATTCATGTCTGTCTTACACTAAGTAATTGCAGAGTTGTGTTTACATTTTATGCAAATCTTGCGCTTATATTTTATGTTTGTTTAATGGTGAAACTTAAGGCCTACAATAGATTTTTAAGAAGCACAAGCTTAAAACAACATAGTTTTGGATTTCTGTGGGGGGGGAAGATACATACACTGTTGATATTGGAAAGTGCAAATAGCTGTGTACATCGGCAAATGAGACTAGTTCAGTGGCGTAATGTTCCAGATACATCTGTGAGAATGTTTTTCTTCTAATGTTGTCTTTCCCTGCTGTGTTAATGTTCATATGCATCTTGGGTATCATTTTGTTTTCTGTGTCTGTATTATTGAATTTGTGCAAAGCTGTGCATATGCTTGCTGTCCATTGTAATGCACAGCCCCCTTCCACAAACCCCCACACCCCTTCTACAAATGGTAAACACATGCCTCAATCTGTCCATGTGGTTGTTCACCAATAAATACAATACATAGTAAGCACACAAAGGAGCAATATGGGCATTGGTCATTGGTCCACTGCAACATTTATTAATTTGGTCCAAAGAATACACCTCAGAATAAACATCTCTATATAAATTAGTATACATCAGATATATATATTCCACATACTGGAAATGTGTGTACTAAATTATCCTGTTTTTGCTTGACTGATTTTTTTCCTGTCTGTACACATTTTAATTGCATTCATGGTCATGGATGAGCATCAGCAATAATGCATTTAAAGTGTACATACATTAACATAGACACGAGAACTTAGCATTCAATCAGAAAAATGAAGTATTAAAATATATTAGCAATACGGGGACAATGACAAATACCACGTCAGTATTGGTTGTAATCGCCATGAGATTAGAAGAAAAGCAAATGGTTAAATCTATAAATTTACACCAGAAAGATATCCATCACAGACTGACAAATAGTTGTCACAACATAGAAGAGAAAAGCATTACTTTTTGACACTTACATATACAGTCCAGTGACACCAAACAGAAACAAACACAAGCTCAGATGTTTTTTTTTCTTCTGTAAACACAATAAAAATGATAGTTACTGCAGACAAAACCATGTTACATTCACAATGGCAATAGGGCTTTTTTTGTACCATAATCCTGGCTTTGTACCAACAACAAAACACCAAAACAGAAGTATATAATAGTTTACATTCTTGTATAGTTATACTTTCATACTGTCTTTGAACATTCTATTAACTAAATACACTTTATACACACATAAAAGACTGTTCTGTCAGAATTAATAGTCACATACACCATTACCAGAAGTATAAAAGAGTAGCCAAGGTTTACAGGTAACAACTGATTCAACAAAGACAAAGGCTAAAGTGGAAACAAAACATGCTTCAGGACACTGTGTGTGTGTGTGTGTGTGTGTGTGTGTCAGTGTTAATTTCGTCAACCACGACGATGACGAAAATATTTCGTCAACGCCCCTTTTTCCCTTGACGATGACGAGACGATGACGCACTAAAAATTGCCTCAAGCAAATCAAAATATGACGAAAATAAAAATATATTTTCGTCAAGGAGACTAAGACGAGACGAAATTTACAAGCCATGGACGAATGGACATTAAAAATATATAATTATTTATAATTAATTTGTAATTTGTATTTGTAATTGTAATATAGGCCTAAGTGTCTTGAACTTCATAGGTGATTGCGCGCTCACGCTGTGTTGCCTCGCTTGTATCTGCTGGCAGCCAATGCATGGCGCGGCTCAGTCAGTAGTTCTGTAGCCTAGTAGTTCAGTGAGTCCATTTAAGTTGAGTTTAGGTCCTAAAACATTCCCAGAGAAAGAGAAAAAATAGCCGATGTTGAGGGAAGTGTTCATTTTGAAACATGTTCAACAACCCTCTTATCCATGACGAAGACATGTGTTTCAGCAGTAGGTAATGACGGTCGCGCCAATCCTCCTCTGATACTGTCATTCTAAACCTCCTCGAGCTTCCACTATTCTCCTTTTCACTTAGGCTGTCTTAGCCCGGCGTTCGTTGTCTGTTCTTTTTTTTGTAATGTTTGCTATATTTGTTGTTTAACCATATGAGTAACTAGGCAGCAAGCAAATCATGAAGGTCGGATTTGTGAATTTATTTAAATCAGTCACCGCGGGAGCGCGCGCCAGCAGGGGGAAAGTTGGCCTGTCTAAAGTAACAGAGGCACGGCTACTGTAGCCTAGTTTTGAAAAGAATCAATGGATGGGCGATCGCTAAGGAGTTTTAAACTGTTGAGATTTGAAACTTGTTCTCGTCGAGAGCAACGCTAAAAGACCCAAGGAAGTCGACAGCATTTTCGTGCGTCTTCAGCGTCTTCCTAAGTTCCAAAAACTCTTTCCAGGTCATGCTTATCGAGCCTCGACACCCCCGACAAACAAAACAGCATTAGTGTTTTATATTTGTATGTGCGTGTCCTTTCTATCGTCCAGTCTGGAAACCCCTGCCTAACTATTTTTCCTGGGACTTTTGCAGGGCATACGAAGTGTGCTCGCGCAATCTATTTAAGCCTATTCCACACATGCCGCACGAGTCATTATCGTTCTCTGCTCGCATTGCCAATTGAAAACAAAAAAACGCTAACTTGCATAGTCTAACATCAGCAGTATTTTATCTGACTCGTGGCCATCGGGAAGCCACTATCAGGGAGACTTCTTGAACTTCATGCAGACTTGGGATGTCTGGTCTTCCCACTGCCGGCAATCTGCAGGCTTTAAGTCCCGCGGTCAGGTGAAGAAGAGCATGTTCCTCCGTGATCAAACTCAAAATGAAATATAGCTGCAAGCAGCAATGCGGGGCCAAGCAGCAAGTCCGCCTAAGTCGCCATGGCAACCGAAAGAGCTGAGCAGGCAACACTATCAGAGACACCAATGTGTGTGACGATTCCCAAAAGATTCTGACTATGGATTGCTGAGATATGAGCTCACTTCCTGTTTGGCGTCTGTGTGGAGGATTTTGATTGGCTGATACGGCCAAACGGTAAAAGATGTAATAAAACCCTTTTAGGGATCTCTTCACAGTGCTCCAGAAATCATATGTATCAAGTTTTGTGAAAATTAGACTAAATTTGAAGGATAAGGAGCCTTTTATTGATTTTCACCAAATCCAAAATGGCGGGCATTCTATTTTGCCGGATATGATGTCAGAGGGTGCGTTGGATTCGTCTTGGCCCAAGGAATTTAACAGTACAACCAGATTTAAAATGGAGCGTACGGTTCAAAAGTTACGGGCAGAAATTTAGCTAAAAATTTGACCAGCTGGTGGCGCTAGAGAGTTTGAGCAAGCGACCTGAAATTTGTGTTGCTAGGTCATGGCATGGACAAGAATGTCTGTGACAATTTGCAGAAGATTGTGACCATGGGTTGCCAAGATATGACTTCACTTCCTGTTTGGCGACTTTTAGGCCGTTTTTGATTGGCTCTCACGGCCAAACGATAAAAGATATAAAATATTGAAGGCATAAGTTTTGTGAAGCTCAGTCCAGAGATGCTATATACCGATTTTCAGAAAAAAATGTCAAAAATTGAGGAGGAGATGGGTTTTTATTGATTTTCACAAAATTCAAAATGGCGGGAAAACTATCAGGTGGAAAATGACATCATAGCGTGCGTTGGATCCGTCTCAGCCCAAGGATACCAGGGATACCAAGTTTTTGAAAATTAGCCCAGCGGTTCAAAAGTTACAGGCAGAAATGTAGCTAAATATTTGACCAGCTGGTGGCGCTAGAGAGTTTGAGCTAGCGACCTGAATTTTTTTTTGGTGGGTCATGGGACTTACAAGAAAGACTGTGACAATTTGCAGAACATTGTGACAATGGGTTCCCAAGATATGACTTCACTTCCTGTTTGGCAACGTTTAGGCTGCTTTTGATTGGCTGACGATGATGTCATAGGATGCGTTGGATTCGTCTTGGCCCAAGGATTTCAACGGTACCACCAGATTTAAAATGGAGCGTACGGTTCAAAAGTTACGGACAGAAACTTAGCTAAAAATGTGACCAGCTGGTGGCGCTAGAGAGTTTGAGCTAGCGACCTGAAATTCGTTTTGGTGGGTCAGGGCATGGACAAGAATGTCTGTGACAATTTGCAGAAGATTGTGACCATGGGTTGCCAAGATATGACTTCACTTCCTGTTTGGCGACTTTTAGGCCGTTTTTGATTGGCTGTCACGGCCAAACGATAAAAGATATGAAAAATTCAAGGCATAAGTTTTGTGCGGCTCAGTCCAGAGATGCTATATATCGATTTTCAGAAAAAAATGTCAAAAATTGAGGAAGAGATGGGTTTTTAGTGATTTTTCACAAAATTCAAAATGGCGGGAAAACTATCCAGGCGGAAAATGACGTCATAGGGTGCGTTGGATTTGTCTCAGCCCAAGGATTCCAGGGATACCAAGTTTTTGAAAATTGGCCCAGCGGTTCAAAAGTTACAAGCAGAAATGTACCTGCAACTTTGGCCTGCTGGTGGCGCTAGAGGGTTGGGGCTGGGGACCTAAAAATTGCTGTGGGTAATGCTGAGATGGCCCTGAACGCGTGTGCCGATTTTCAGCATTTTCGACCGTACGGTTCTATGGGCTGCCATAGACTCCCTAAGGAGAAACATGAATAATAATAATAAGAACGGTAGAAACACTCTAAGGTGCCAGGCAGCTTCGCTGCTTGGCCCCTAAATATAATATGCAGCAGCTTCTAATGCACGAGAGAGAGAGAGAGAGAGAGAGAGAGAGAGAGAGAGAGAGAGAGAGAGAGAGAGAGAGAGAGAGCGCAGCCTGCACCTGGATGTGTGTGTGTGTGTGTGTGTGTGATGCTCTTTTGCTCTATGATGTTGAAATTACTGATTTGGGCTTTGGTGGAAAATGACCAAGTAACAAGGTGAATATTTGCTGCAATAGGCAATATTAGTAATACTTTGTGAAATAACAATAGCCATTGTAGGTTATTTATTTTACACAATATTGACTAAAATGACTAAAAATTTAAATGTTGACTAAAATTTGAAATGTTGACTAAAATGACTAAAATGACTAAAATTTGACTATGACTAAAATTGATTTTCGTCATTTAGTCTAAGACTAAATTAGGAAGTCAATGACTAGATATGACTAAGACTAAAATTGATTTTCGTCATTGTGACCAAGACTAAGACTAAATCAAAAAAAGCTGACGAAATTAGCACTGGTGTGTGTGTGTGTGTGTGTGTGTGTGTGTGTGTGTGTGCGCGCGCGCGTGCGTGCGTGCGTGCGTGCGTGCGTGCGTGCGTGCGTGCGTGTGTGCGTGTGTGCGTGTGTGCATGCGTGTGGCTGCCTGTCTGCGTGCATGCATCCCTGGGTGTGTGCATCCCTGCTGCGTGCATGTGTGTGTGTGTGTGTGCATGTGTGTGTGTGGTTTGAAAAACTATGGTGTCATTGTGCTATTTTATATCCCTTCTGCACAGGTGGGTATCTCTCACCTGGAAGAAAATCTATTAATCTTGAACCCTTCCTGCCTGCTGTGGCGAGACAGCAATGAGGAGGCCGAAGCTGTTTGCTATGCGGGGGGTCAGGCAGGCCTTGTAAGGATCATAGGCTTCAATAATCAATAGCCTTGGCTGCTGCAAGGGTGAGAAATCCTGCAAGCTTTCAGCACCTCGGACCACAGGCATCTGGGTGTCTGCAGCATGCAGCATTCAGGGCACTGCGGTGATGACAACACAAGCCAAAAATAAACAAATAAGTATCAAAACACAAAACCCTGTTTGTAAAAGTAAACACATCGAGAAGGATGAGGACAACCTGTTACTTCAGCTGTGCTACACTGCTGAGCTTCAAAAAAGGGGAAAGTAAACTGATGAGGGCTAACACATGGTTGGGATTCAGTTTAGTAGCCCTGTAAATGTTCCCTCTGAAGACGTCATGAAAACCAACAAACAAACAACAAAACGTTTTTTTTCTGAGAAACAAAAAGTGCAACAAAAAAAAAACTTAGATGACAAATGTTAATGTTATTGTTAATGTGTTAATGTTACTTTATACATTCGTTAGAAACTTGAAAGTGATGCATGAAAGAGAAGAAGAAAAAATATTTGAACATAGTCAAATTTGAAAAGTTATGCTAAAGACTGACCAGAAGGCAAAATAAACAACAACTTGTGGTAGGGGGAGGGGTGATGTATGACTATATTACACACATAAACACAGTATGCCAGATGTAAAACTCCAATGCATCTTCAGACAAATATAACTTAGTGCAATGGAATAGATGCAGAGGTGCATCTTGTCACCAGGCAAGGCAGGCAGCCGCTTGGGGCCCCCAAGCCCCTATAGTGAATAATAGCTCACACTTTACTACCGTAGTGGGAATTTTGTTTCAAATGTTCATTACTTTGAATTTTCGCTTGGGGCCCCACATTACCCTAGAATCTCCTCTGAATAGATGACTGATATTACCAACGCTGTACTGGACAATTGGCTGCCTTGCTTTCATCAAGGCTTACATTCTGGTGATTCCTATCCATGTTTATCAGATACTGAGTATGGCACACTATTATTACACTATTTCTTTTAGGTTCCCTAACATTGTTACATTGCATTCACTGTTGCAACACATTTTTTGGTGCCTCTGCTTCTCTATTTTAAGGAGGAACATTTGTTGTCACGCTACACTTACTAGAGTATACGTGTATGTAGGGAAGAAAATATTTGTCCAAGGCCTACAGAGACTGGCGCATTGATGTCACTGCGCAAGAGTAAACAGGCAGGTGTGGCAAATGCTCCACTCCACCGAGTAGAGTGGCCGAGAGCTTTTATGCATTTAGGCCAACCCCATTGATTTATCGGGCTCTGGCGCGTATCCAGATGATGCATGGGCTTCCATTAATAGTCCCTGACCAAGTTTCAGCAGACCACCACCATGGTTTCCACTGATCAGGCAGTTGTTAGTATAGTGACAGGCAGATGCCAATGCCACTGCTATCCAGGGCAGACCTGTTGTGACAGTTGAAGGGCAGTCCATGTCACTCCGGCCTACCTGGACGTGATGTGGGGGCCCATTCCCCTGGGCATGCAACGGAGCAGCCAAGGTCTCGGTCCACCAGGAGGTGAGAGAAAGCGTTTGAAGTGCAAGCAGAGAGAGCATGCAGAGGCGATTCTAGGGTCAGGTGGGGCCCCAAGCGAAATATGCAAAAGAATGAACATTTGAACCAAAAACGCCAAAAAAAGTGTGGGCTGTCCTTCACTATCTAGGGGCTTGGGGGCCCCAAGCAGCTGCCTGCCTTGCCTGGTGGCAAGCAAGATCCTCCTCAGAGAACATGCTTCCTGTGGATGTGCGGTGTGCAGTGATCAGTGTGCTTATACAATATCTGCTGCCGAGCAGCTCTGTCAGAAGTCAATGTCAAACGGAATGGCCTTGAGAGCGGCACAGAGGGGGTAGAATCTTCCCTCACTTCACATACACTAAGCACAGTTTGCCCGTAATGTTATTCTGAGGGATGAACGTTGAGTGGCATGATAGTACAAATTAAACATAAGTTTTTTTTCCCCAGTTCAATCCAATTCAAAACAATCCATAGGCCACATTAAGTCCTCACTTGACATTTCTTTGTATCTGCCTCAGGCTGGCAACAACCCACTATTTACATGACATGTACTGGAGTTGGAGTGATGCACATGAATGGGGGAGCTAAGTGCTCCGAGCTAACAGCTAATGTTGAAACCTGCCAGAGCTCCAGAAGGGCCTTTTATGGTAAGAGGCTGGCTGTAGTATAGCCATGCATACAGTAAGGGGTACGCAAGGCAGAGAGGCTGAGGTGTGTGTGTGTGTGTGTGTGTGTGTGTGTGTGTGTGTGTGTGTGTGTGTGTGTGTGTGTGTGTGTGTGTGTGTGTGTGTGTGTGTGTGTGTGTGTGTGTGTGTGTGTGTGTGTGCGTGCATGCGTTTGAGCGAGGATTGGGGGGGGGCATCAATATACTGCCACTTGTGAGGACATCCGGAAGTTTGCCAGTTGACAATAGAGCCTGTCATGTAAGTGAAGGGGAGATGATGAATGACAGTGTAACTTGCTGGCTCCAACAAAAGTGGCTGTGTAAAAGAAAATGTCAATACCCAGAGTCGGTGCTTTTTTTTGTTGAAAGAAAGACATGGGGGGAAAGGATCTGCTGAGTGTCAGCCATCTGAACAAAGCAGCTGTCTCTGTCATATCCTGAGAGGCCTCTGCTACTATTACCCACCCCAACCCACTGAAGACTCTGTCAACAGTCAAAAGAACAACAATGGTTGAACGTTCGATTTCACTGTCCAATCATCTACTTCCGTTATCTAACCAGTGCCAACTCCAATGGTGCTAGTGATTAAATGGACTGTACCGTATGGAAAAATGCATTTAGCCACAATATGGTGAAATGACAGAATAAGGGGAAAGCATTTGAATACCCAAACAGGCCTGACTAAACAGACCAAAAAAATGGGGAAGGAGGCAATGGCGTAAAACATTCGATAAGGGGGGGGTCTGTTGTGTGTTGAGGCATGCTTCGATCATGTTTAGAACATGTAAGCATTCCGACCAAGGTAAGGTTCCTGATATATTCAGGCTTGGTAATAGTAGGAGAAAATCCCAAGTCTGAACCTTTAACACTTTTTGAAAAAAGGAAACTAAATAACTAAATTTTTATTCTTGCAAACAATCCACGTGTCAAGCCTGAAATCCGGCACAAAGCCTGAATAACATAAGTCTTGTATATTATGTATTTTGGATCTTTCACACGTTCTGTATTTTTTTTTTCATCAGTTCCTTCCTGAGTTTAACTGAACTTTTGCATCCAGTAAAGGAAACTGGCATTGGTGAAATGTACTGTTATCAGATTTATTTGAAGTCAATGTTGACCTTTGACCTTAATGAATTACCCTTCCCAACTTGGTGGAATGTTTGGTGACCTTCTATTATCGCTGATGACCTTGATTAAATAGAAAGAATGTCTACAAATCAGTATGTAGGCCCTACCGAATCAAACTAGATATAGGATTCACAAAGTTCTTTCATTTGGCTGTCACTTTTGTCATGAACATTGACATCAAACCAACAACTGAACTAAAAACAAAATGTAAAAATGTGCAATAACAATTCAGGCCTATACACACTCAGCTCAAAACCTGAACGCATCCACCTGTAGCTATAATTTTCTGGGATAGCCTATTACTGATTTTGTGCCTCATTCTCTTGTCACAAGCAACTGCTCCCCTCAGATCCAGATCTGGAACATCTAGGCTATGGCTTCAACAGTTAGCGCTGAAGGTTGTTATTATGCACAAGGTGGTAGATGACTTTTCCCGACACTCATATACACTCACTCAACACCACTGCTAAGGACCGGGTTAAATGTCCCCTTCGAGATGAACGCCAAAGAGCAATTTCCACTAACAACAGCAAACAACACAACAAAAACACATAAAACTGCCACTTAGAGCATCCTGAGGGGGGGGATTGTAAACCAGAATTTAATAAGAATAGCTCTGTTTGAAGGACACTTGGTAATCTACAACCATGGAGGCCGCTAGGGGGGGGAAACGGGTACAGATTCTAAGGGCCCAAGCACTGATGGGGGCCCTTAAGGGGGCCTAAGCACTGAGAGTGGCCCTTAAGTGGGCCCAAAATTTAAATATTTCATGGGGCCCAACATTTCTGGCAGCGCCCCTGTCTACAACACCTGTGTTTTGTAAATCATTTACATAAACGTTTAGTCATAAGGGTCATATTTGGCATTATTTAAAAAAAAAGGATTCTTTATAGGACTCTTTATAGCAGGGGGACAGATTTGGATTGGATATAAATTAAGGAATTATGATACGTAGCATTTCCGCATTGATGATCATTATGGCCTGATTGGGGTGTGTGAAAATTAAGCATAAACTGATGTAACATCTGGAAATAATGCACAAATGAATTTTCCTTATGTCCTCCTGTAATCCATTCATCATCACACCATCGTCTGGAAGAAACAAATTCACAGAAGTGAGACTGACATGTAAAGAATGTACAGACAATGTATACTGTTGGGTCGTCCATACTTTTCATAGACTCACTAGCTGGTTGTTTTTGCCATTTATCATGGACCATGCTTTAGAATGAAGTCCATTCGACCCACTGCATAGACATTATTATGGGTCATATGCTTCAGGCTACAAACTTTTATTGTGAAATGAACATTAGACAATATCCTGACTATATCCAAACCCTGGTGCTTTTGATGGCTGCAGCGCACATTTTAACATTATACGCTATCAGAGGTACACTTTTACATCATGCAAATTCACCAATATACTAGCTCTGCAATACTGAACAAAGAATTGAATTGAGTTGAAAATAATACTTCTAGTGCATCTTTTTGTGTATTAAGCTGACATTTTCAATGGTAAGTTGCCCTGTATGATAAATAGTCATATAATACTTAGGTGAACATTTTCATTTGCTGTAAAAAAAAAAAAAAAAAAAAAAGATAAAACTAGAGAAAAGCTAGAGAAAGCTAGATAAAACTATGTAAATCTCTTCTTGACAATTCAGGGTAAACAAAACAATGCAGTGTAAGACAACAAAAACATTTAAAACAGCATAAGCATTTAAAAAGTATGAAAAACATTACATATGTTATTATCTAGTATTCAGATTGTAACTGAAATTGCACTACGATATCATTTAGCCATCTTGCCCAGCACATGGACCATATAGGAATGTTCTTAAAGGGGTATGCCACTATTTTGGGGATTAATACAGTTCAAATCGTTGGCCAAGGTTTATAAAGGTGGTTAAGTGTCTTATTTTTCATGCAAGCCGCTGTCTTGCTTTAAGACAAGTTAAAAGAGGAATTATGTCGCTAAGCTAGTGAAAGTCAATGCTACACGGATCCATTGACTTTCACTAGCTTAGCGACATATTTCATCTTTTCAGTTGTCTTAAAGCAAGACAACGCTTAACATGAAAAATAAGACACTTTACCACCTTTATAAACCCTGGCCAACGATTTTAACTGTATTAAGCCTCAAAATAGTGGCATACCCCTTTAACTCAAAAATGTGTCATGCCTTCATGATACAACAGCTCATTTGAATACCCACACCTCAACATTTTTAAAAAAGGACATCACACCCTGTCAATTCCAGTGAAAATAATCTCCACTCAGCTCTCTCTCCTCTCTTTCCTCAGGAGAAGTCCTCCTCCTCCTCTTGCTGCTGGGCGGAGGAGGGAGCGGAGTAGATCACCGCCCTCCCCGTGGAGCTGTCCCCGGTGCAGCCGTTGTTGGAGTGCCGGGAGGGTGGTGCGGCCTTGCGGCCACCCTGCTTGGCCTCGCCTGACTCGTACATGACCACCATGCTGGTCTCCATGCGGGAGAGCGTGTACATGCTGCTCTGGCGCGTCGGGTGCAGCCGCGTGGCCCGCAGCTCCAGCTCGTCGTAGCTGGAGACACGCACGAACGGGCACCAGCTGAAGGCCCTCTTAAAGCCAGCACGGAATCTGGAGTAGACAACATCATGAGGAGAGGAGCAAGGAAAGTAGCCTGAGTATCATCCTCCGTAGTGACCGCGCTAGCTCAATACTTTCGCTTGCTGACCACGGAGTCTGACCCTGCAGCCACCCCCGGCAGTTGGAAATTATCTCACTTAATGAGGGAATTAGCCTTTCGCAAAACCCCTCCCACAAACGGCCGCCAACCAATCCGAGCTCAGCAACGGTAACTAAGGAGTGTAGAACTTGTCGAGGTCCGTCAAAAACCTACGATTTCAGGGAGACATACAACGTGTGCCTATGGCACCGTCAGGGTCCGACACCATCTGAAGATTAATTAGGACCTCATTTTTTCACTTTCCCGAAGCAAAAACCTCAAGCGGACTGATAACAGGGATGGATTAAGCCATGTGAAGGCTATTAGCTTCAGGTGATTAAAATTAGCAGGCTAACTGTGCAATCGTCTTGTTTGCTAATATAGCCCCCTTCCCCCTTGCATTTAGCTGGCAGAAAACGTACCCTAAACAAATAATCAATGCATCGCTCAGACTTAAGGACAATATTATATGATATTATAGTATTGGATCCACGGCATTATGATTCAAATTTTATTGGGAAACTACTAGTTGCGTTGTTTAATATGCGCCAAATGCACAGCCCACGGAGCAGCCCCCACCCTCTCTCCTTCCCAGTTTGTGTCTGTGTATATGCGTCGAGTGTGACAGCAAAAAAAGTAACACTGAAATGGGGCTGCGCTTGTTCCAACCTTGTTATGAAGATATTAACTGTCAACTAAAACCATTAAAGTGAACAGAAGAGAAACGCCCAGTGTGACTGCCCAAGAGCTGCGCAGTGTCAGTGCCGAAAGCCCGTCAAAGGTCTTGGCGGACGGCAATGTCCCAGTTTACACCAAGCACTATCAAATGTCCTGGTTACAGACATCACATCGCCATCATCACTGATGTCATCAGGTTGTTGTATTTCAGTTGAATATGTAAGAGGGCTTGGGGAGGGGCTTAGACTATCAGCGAGCCTATTGGCTGTTCAGATACTGAACGAATATCTGAATTCCAACTGCCAGGGGTGGCTGCAGGGTCAGACTCCGTGGTCAGCAAGCGAAAGTATTGAGCTAGCGCGGTCACTACGGAGGATGATACTCAGGCTACAAGGAAAGAGGACTGGTTGATCATCCCACACCCATTTTTTGAAGCAATTATTATACAGTATATGCTTAAATACATTCATTTGCATACAGTACACATTTATTAAATTATGCCCAGGTTTGAATGCAGTCTAGGTCATGTGCAATAGCCCCCTGCTTGATTTAGAAAAATAGATGTAGCCTACATTTTCTCTGATTTTCACTCAACAAATGACCCATTGTGTGTTTGACCATTGCCATCATTATATAAAGGCACTTTAGCATTTAGGCTGGTTACACAACAGGGTGTGGCGTGGCAGCAGCGAGAAGACGACGGCCTTTCCACCTCGTCTGCAGAGAGAGTAGAGAGAGAGAGGTTCCATTGGCCCATTGTTTCCTGGTTCTATTATGCCCCCCCTTAGGCAGACCTAGGCAGACCTAAGGACTGTTCTATTCATTGTAGGATTAATGTAGCATTATGACACGCCCCTTTAGGCAGACCAGAACCGGGTCGCGTTATGTGCCCATAGAAACCTATTATGTTGGCATATCTCTATTAAAGAATCTCTGTCGTCTGTGTGTCCTGGTCAGCCTTTCTCACTGACCACGTCAGCGTGAGCGACCCGTCTGCAGGCTGCCGCCATGAAAATTCCCCTCCAGCTGGATTTTTTCAAATGCCGCACGGCATTGAGCCTTCGCCTGTGTAGCTACCGCCCAACTACTGCTGCGTGGTGTGGAAGGACAAATCTGTTTCCATGCATTTTAACCAGCACTGGTAAAAAAATACTATATTTAGTTCTGGAGTTATAGGGATAAATTGACATGCATCAAGTGCTCGTGCTCAAAACACATTACATTTCTACTGTTTAGCCTTCTTTCTACAGGGCGATTGAGATTAAGACAGGAAATGAATGTGAGAAAGAGAGGGTGGGGTACAGGATTTGGGACATGAGGCCAGACTCAAACCCGGGTCCATATGCTGTCGTTACGGTGTAGTATAATGCGGGTGTGTTAGTGCAGTGCAGTGCCAGTGCTTTGAGTGCTCCCAAGCCTTCACGCAAGCATACATCCAGCATTCACACATGTGCACAGCACACCATCAGTCCTGTGATGTCAAACCCCACACATGATTACTCATTCGGATGGGATGTGTTGATTGCAGCGCCCACCACAATCAGGGCTGATCTATGAGAGCCCCTGCTGTTCTGCAGTAATGACCTCAAACACGGCCACGGTCTCTCCATCTTACACATTACGCAAATCGAGTGCCAATATGGCGCCATAGGCAACGCAAGCTCCATATCTGGTCTATTTTTGTGTTTAGCCTTCAGGAGGATTTAACCTACGTAGTCTTCTCCGATTAACAACCTTAGCACTGACGCACCTTGAGGTTCTATTACTATTTCTATAACTCCCTCTCACTCTATCTCTCCTTAGTTTGTCTTTCTAATTCTCTCTCTCTCTCTCTCTCTCTTTAGCTCGCTCAATTACACACATATTGAGCGACTTTCAGCCCATTATTTCTCTGTCTTTCTCTCTCATGCACCCCCCCCCCACACACACACACACACCTCAGTCTCTTAACCAACTGACTTACCTTTTCACATTAATATTAGTCTTTCCCTTTTAAAAATGTATGCGCTGTCTACTGGTATTGCCCTTGCACACGGCAGCAGGTCAAGCATGCAGATAGGGTTATGTGTCATTACAAAGCCAATCCACTGCATTCTTGAAACATGAGGGGCCCATTTACCTTGAAAAACTTGATGAATGTTAATGTATTCTGCGTGACTGAAGATAACAAGATAATATCCATGCCCCATTTGTCTATTAGTGTGTGGATTGTTGCCAAGCATGACATGGTAGGGTTACAGCCATTAAATGTTGCATACAAGTTCAACTTTGCATGCTCATTAGATGATACTAATGAACACTTGCCGTGATTCAACATACTGTAATGGACTTCATGTGTATTCTGCACATGTTTCAGTTCTAAGATATTCTCCCATCATGTAGCTCACTGTTTCTCAACTGGTGGGTCGCGACCCAAAAGTGGGTCGCGGAGGGGTCATGCGTGGGTCGCTGAGCCTTGGTGTAAAAAAAACCTAATTCTAAAAAAGAACAAAAAAAAACCCAACTTTTCCTGCAACAATTTACAACTTTTATTTTGATAGGCTAGTTAACTCCGTGTCATCTGTTGTCTTAGATACAATCTGAATGTTTATGCGAGTTAGATAGCGTGCAACCAGTCATTCGAGTCTTGGTTACATTTTGAAAATTGCATTGAAATGACTTGAACGCTAAAAAAATTTGGTCGCGACCGAATGAGAGTGGAAAATGGTGGGTCCCAAGACTGTTCCAGTTGAGAACCACTGATATCAGAAACATGGTAAACAACACTGATATTAAAACACGCAGTGACAGTAATTTCATGCATATCATACAGCGCACTCTTGTGTGTTTGAAGTTAATAGCATATTTTGAGCTGTGGGTAAAATAATCTTGTTTTTAATGAGCCAATTTATTGTGCTTACATGTTTTCCTTATGTTATTAGGCCTACATAATACAGATAGATAATAAGGGATGGAGAGTCTTTAGATGTGAAACTTTGCTAGTCATGATAAAAATGATAAATGATAAAAAACGTAGGAAAGAGGAATGTTTTTGTGTTCTGTTGTGACTGCAATGATTATTCTTCTGAATATCTGTGTGGTGTAAATTAAGTTTGTTTTTGTTGACAGAGCTTTCTTTCGAATCCCTGCTGTCCAGGTGAAAAAAAATACATTTTCTGCTTGGTCAAAACATCATGTTGAAATATAAATGGGAAAATATAAACACATGGTAAGAGAGCACACCTTTTAAAAACAAAAATGATTCAATTGTCATGAACTGAATAACAAAATGAATGAATGAATGAATGAACGAATGAATGAATGAATGAATGAATGAATGAATGAATGAATGAATGAATGAATGAATGAATGAGTGAGTGAGTGAATGAACGAATGAATGAATTAATCAATGAATGAATGAATGAACGAATAAAGGAATGAATGAATGAATGAATGAATGAATGAATGAATGAATGAATGAATGAATGAATGAATGAATGAATGAGTGAGGTATTCTGAAGCCTGCTGTAGACGTATGGCTTACCTGCTGTTGAGGCAGCAGTAGATGATGGGGTTATACATGGTGGAGCTCATGGCCAGCCACATGACGGACAGGTACACCTGCTGGATGTACTTGGACCGCGTCACCGCCCTGTTCAGACCAGTGACCAGGAAGTAGATGTGGTACGGCAGCCAGCAGATGGCAAAAGTCACCACCACAATGATCATCATCTTCACCACCTGTGACCAGGACAGAGAGGACTGCAAAGTGATTAAACGCTTCAGAAATGGTGTGTGTGTGTGTGTGTGTGTGTGTGTGTGTGTGTGTGTGTGTGTGTGTGTGTGTGTGTGTGTGTGTGTGTGTGTGTGTGTGTGTGTGTGTGTGTGTGTGTGTGTGCGTGTCTTTCACATTATGTCCACTGCATGGAAAAGGAAAAAGTCCCATGTGTTTGCTGTGTCTCAAACTGTGTATTCAGGTCTGCCTTTCACATCGCTAACAGCCGATGTGTCTACTCTATGCCATTCATTTCATTCAGTGGGACATGGCAGAGACCGCTCGATACAGCGCAGAAAGCCTATAGTTGACATGATGTGTTTGTGTCACTGTGTGTGTGTGTGGGGGGGGGGGGTGTCAATGGGGCGTTTGGAGGCTTGTGATGAGGCCAAGGGGCGTTTTTGATTTTAAAAAAGGTTGAGAACCACTGTTCAAAGAGAAAACATTGAATTATCCAGAAAACATTAACTGACATCAACTTCATATAGATTAAATGAAATGTTTAGTTTTCAGTGACTACCATTTCAATATTAAGGCACCAAACCAGTTCAATAGTCTAGAGACTGGCAATACCTGATGCTGACTGTCTGTTTACTCAACCTCCCCTTATAGATTGCCTGTTGTTTAGATGGAGTATACAGTATAATTGTGACCAGTAATTTGAAACAAAAACAATAACATCAGAGAACACAGACCAAAAAAATGACAGGTGTACAGAACCAAAAACCAAACCTGGTTGGATCCAGTGTAAACATGTGCAGACATGCTCCAGTGCCACAGTCGTTCCCACTGAATCGACCAGCCTAAATTTAGCCCCCTCCATTCCACATTTCTGCCCTTAGAAAAGTAGGCTATGTCATGCAGACACTTCGGGTCAGATCACACAGAGTTGTGTCTGTTACACTAAGTACTTTTGTCACTCTGCTTCTAAATGTCCCGAGTACGACCACACTTGCTCATCACAGTAAAATGAAGATAATTGACTTGTGCCCTTGCCGCCCCCTCTCTGTCTTTGTGAACCTTTGTCTATTGACTGAGATCAATACTCCTCTCAGTCAAGAGTTCTTAGATGTGATTCAAGGGAAAGGGTTTAAACAAAGCTTGAAATCTCCGCTTTAGGCAATCTTTGTACCATGAGGCTGATGACAATGATTGGTCAAGCAGCAGAATGGGAAGTTGTTTTTTTTTTTTTCAGATCATTTTCATGCAGACCTGTTTCATTGTCAATTTAATTAATTGATCATTATATTGGTTTTGATTTCTGTTATTCTGCTATACTAAGGTGTGCACAGATAGGGGCGAGGTGGTGCTAAAGCACTTGCCCCTTTAACCTACTGCCCTTTTTGAGTTATTTTTTGTTGTTGTTGATTTTTTCACAATGACCATCTAGAAAAACTTGACGATTAAAAGCATGTGATAATAATGCCTGGATATAATCCTTATATAGTAAGGCAGCTAGAAGTTCCTCAAGCCCCAATGCCCCTGCCCGCCCAGCACCTGCCCCCCCAAAATGTGCACGCCACTGCTGCTATAGGGAGTCCTATAAGAATAGATGTGTCTCTGCTTAAACAAAATTCCATTGTTGACCTAATCCTCTCTAAGCCTTTATATTTGTATTTATAAACATTGAGGGTAATAAATACTTAACATTCCCTGGCTTAGACATCTTAACATTCTCTGTTTCTGTTCCTCTGCTCTCTAGCTTCATACAATCTGACTTTTAGGCCATTTACACACTAGGGCGGTAAAGCGCAGCGTGATCGAAGCAATTTTTACCGGCGTCGATGAAAATACATAGAAACATATCTGTCCGTACACACCAACCGGTGGTAGTTGGGCGTCAGCGGCGCGGGAGCCGGCTCCGCGCCACGCTGCATTTGGAAAATAGAACTCAAGCGTATTTTTCACGCCGGCGAACGGTGGTGTCTCATTCAAATGAATGGAAAAGTAGCACGCTAGCTTTGGCTGTGGGGGGGTTTTTGAACAGGACAGGCCGACGCTGTCAGTGTGAAAGGCAGAGTAGAACACACCAGCCGAAACTAAGCTGAAATACCTTGCTCGTCTCGCTTCGGTTCGGTTCCGCCTTGGTATGTCTGACGCCTAAGAAAACCCTGATCCTGCACAGTTGTGCTCTGCTCATTATGTGCATCCCCATGCATTCATGCAGTTTCCTTCCTGAAACATCCAACAAGGACCTCAGTGTGTACACCCTGTCATTTATCACAAATGGCTGTCAAACATCTCTGTGGAAGCTATGATTCAGTGCCAAGAGTAATTTTGCTACAAAAATGATAGTGTTCTGCCATCTTTTTTTGCCACCTGGTTCTAAGATGAGTAATCCTGTTCTATGTCACCCTTGCGCTGAAAAACATGACATGCCAAAAGCTTTTCTATAAAGAAAGAAAAAAAATCAAAGGGACTGGCTTGATGTTTGCTAAAGCTGAGGAGGAGACCTGACAGATTAAGGCAAGGAAGTGCTGGCGTGGGAGGTTGGGGTTGGGGTTGGGGTTGGGGTTGAGGTTGGGTGGATATGGGCTGCAGGGGTGGGAGGATGAGGGCAGATGGGGCTACACTACACTAGACATGTCTCTATGCTTGCACATCACGCGCACCTCCACTGTGCTACGCTACACTGGCCCCTTTCCACCTCTCCTCCACCACTTTCAGAACTCGGTTGGTAAATATCTGAGCTGGCTGGATGGATGCAGCCCTGCACACAGACAAAGAATCATTTGAAATGAGGGAAGACATTTGAGGGAAGACATTTGAAATGTGGACCTATAAGGTCTACATCTCATACAGATAGAGAGAGAGAGAGAGAGAGAGAGAGAGAGAGAGAGAGAGAGAGAGAGAGAGAGAGAGAGAGAGAGAGAGAGAGAGAGAGAGAGAGAGAGAGCATGAAGTTTGGAAACGTGAAAGGGGAAGAAGAGAATGAAGAAAAATAGGCAAGATAAAAGTGGATCGAACAAAGACATCTTCTTTCATTTCCACTCATCTCTCCAATTCTTTTGTTACTGCAGAGGGCGAGGACGCGGACTTTGCAGTGAGGGATATATCTATTTTTTATGGTAAGGCCTGCACTGTGGACACCAGGTGTGATGTCAAGGGGGAAAAAAGTGAGAGAAAAAGACCATTGAAGCATGTATGCCAACTGAAACCCATTTCCCATGTCCTTTGTAAAGGGGTTGGATGAAAAAGAGCTCAAGAGCTATGAGACAATAACTTTATGCAAATCTACAAATACTATGAGGATAAAGAAATATTGCTCCCATGAACACATGGAATTTACACACAGGAAATATTCTCTATACACTCCACATCTGCTTATGAATTTTACATTGGCAAATTTTAGCACATTTAATTTTTCATTCTTCATTCTACGTGAAATCCTTACCTGTATCACTATTCCGTGTAAGTAGTAGGCCTATATGCCTAATTCAACTGCCCACATTTATCCACCTATCATCTACTATTGCTATGGTGATGCTGCACCCCTTAGAAATGTGAAAATAAATATGTGCCTTTTCATGGGCTCAGACGATTGACAAAGGACAGCACTGTGCACAACACCTCTGTTCTCCTGGAAACAATTCACAGGAGGCTGTTAATGGTGGCAAGCAGACAGGATACACGCCGCTGCCCAGAGCGGGGACAATGACGAGACGAGACTCTCTGTCTGACGTCTGTCTGTGTCTGTAAGCCATCACGCATGGTTGAGACTGCATGGGGGCATTGACGTTTGCTTCTTCCTGGCCGTCTCTTTTACTGACCTGCATTATTTTGGGGTGTTTAGGATAGCGGTGCCAGGTAGAAGAAGTAACAAATTTTTACAATGCGCAGCTGGCGAGGACGGTCTGCTACCGTCTCAGTTTGACTGAGCTGATTGGACAGCATGTCATGCACCTGTCTGTTGAAAAGTGAGCAATGTAAATAAATGAGAGGACACTGGGTGCTTCGCCGGGTGGTCAGGGCTGCTGGTTCCCTGACAGCTCCAGTCTTTTTGAGTTGAGGCTAGTAGTAAAGTCTTTGTTTGTACGAAGCAATTGCACAGCTTGCAAAAAAAACATAATTGTCTTTATCCCACGTGCAAACAGTGCATTACAAATGTAGGTCTTGCCGTCAAATTAATAAATATTTAGTCTAATGTTTGATTGTGACAAGACACAGGGCGACACAGGGCTTTCCGTCAGTCTGTGTGATCCTGAGGACTTGAACGCCATATATAGTAGATGGGTGCTCACTCAGATCATGGCCGTAGCTAGGAGTTTGAAATAAGGGAGGTCCACAGTGGGTGCGCAGCTCGCTGAAATCTTTTTAAAGGTGCACTGTGTAGGATGGTGCCCAGAGTATCTATACCAACTACTGTGCTGCTCATTGAAACTGTGCTGTCTTCTGCCAAATTTGGTCTTTTCATTAATATTTGCTAAATAATAAACTAATATTTACTAGTATGACCAAAATACCAAAATTTGCAGCTGAAAATATCTATTTCTAGAAATTCAAAATGGATAATGGAGAAGATCCCCTTTTTCATGTATGAAAAATGCAATTTTCCCAGTCATAATGAATACTTAGAATTTGATGGTGGTGGTAAGTATTCAAGGGAAATTAACTTTTGTGAATGGGCAACATCATTTCTGGAAATAAACTACAAAAAACATGTAAAAATATGTATGCAAAAACTGAGATTTAAAAAAATATATTATTTTCTCTAAAAATTAGGGAGGGCCGGACCTCCCTTACCTCATGTGTGGCTACGGCCATGCTCACTCTTGAGGGTGGATGGCTGTGTCCTTAAGTGAAGTAAACACCAGTAATTGCTGCTGACATCACCCATTTGTGCAAGGCCGGCCGGCCGGCGGTATACAATGCTCTTTGCCCATGCAGTGTGTCGGGGCCTCAGACAAACGCGGGGGCCCGAGATACGCTGACAGTGTGTAACCCCTTGATATTTACTGACTGCGGGATATGGCCTGGCATGGCAAGATCTGGGTATGTTCAATCTAATGGTTAACAACATACATGAACAAGCAAGGCCAAGCCAAGCAAAGCCAAGGCAAGCCTCTTTATGCTGCACATTTCATGCACATCCAGCCAACATGATAGGATGAAAGCATTTATTTTACAGGACAAGCCCAGTTGTTCGAGCATTAGTATGTGTAATGTGTTTGGGTCCTGAATCCTGGAAATAGCTCCTGGAAAGCCTCCGATAAAACCAGTTTCATTAATTTCACGCTTCAACAAATCACAGCTAATTTGATTATCCCCAGCTGCATTTTAAAAGACTAAGTAAGCTATTAGTGCCATTTATATATAAATAAAAAGAAATAGTCATGCATTGATACGTTGGTAGACCTTTTCAAAAGCTGATGGTGATATCAGGGAAATCAATCGTGAGGCATTTTTCTTCAGTCAGTTGATACAGATGTAAAGCTATTTCCTGATCATTTCATATTCTGTAGCTTGTGACCGATTGCGTTGTACTGATTGTGACATGCTTCTGGACATATAATCAATGTAAAGGCTTTTTTAATTATTTATACATTTATTACAAATGCCTTGCTAAAGAGGCATGCGCATGTTTGACTTATCTCTGTAAAGGTGCTCTGTCTCGATTGCTGGATTAATAAGCTTGTCAACCATGACAAATAGGGAGTGGGGCTTGTTGATAGTCACGTTAATCATCAGTTTAAAAATGTAGCTGTCTAGCACTGCATAATGCATAGCTGAAATCAAACAGCAGCGTATGGAGCTCAATTTGTTCTCCACTTCTGTTCAGGTCTCATCGCATCTTCATTTCAATGGCCCGCACCATCATGGTACTGTATTCATCATGGCATCTAGAGCTTGTATGATGCCTTCATTTTTTTAAAGTAGGATGCATCAGGATGGCACTCGTGGTTGATGGCAAAGAGCAGCAATGGCCTGCTTAATTGTGGGTATTGTTCCTCTACTTCAAATAATTCATTTGAATATAGGCAGTACATCAGTAAATGGTACTACATTCATATCTGGAAGACGATATTGCTCAATCTTCTATGACATTATTAGCAAAGGTGCCTGAGGTAGCACCGGTAATTGTGCTAACAGTTCTTCCCTCTCTTCAGCAGTGTGAGTGGAGGGCCATAGAGAAACACACAGTGGTGTTCTGCATGACTGTTGGGTAGCAAGTCTGTTCTGTGCTCGCAATGGCTCAAGTGGAGGGGAATGTATTGTGCTTAGTGTAACCTACCTTTTTGGCAGTATAGACAAATGACAAAATTATTGCTTCAAATCGATATTATGATATGCTATTTGATATTGTTTGACAGCAATATTGATATCGCGATAAGAGTGATTCTACGATTCCCCTACGCTTTTGGCAAAAGCAAAATGTCAATTATCAGTATTTTTTTTCAACTAAATGACCTAGATGTTTACATAGTGTATATATTTAAGTTTCCAAACAAAAAAATTGCCAAGCTTAATCTTAAATCATTTGATAAATACTCTAATGAAAGCGAACATTTGCTTAATTATTTTGTCAACAGTGTTATGGACAAATACTATGTCATTTCAAACATATATAAAAATACTACAGAGTTGAAACAATATATGTTTGAAAGTGCTTATGTCCCTTAGCAGTAATGTTGTCATTAATCTGTGCAACTGATATAGAAAATGTGATTGTTGAGCTTCATAAGTAGGATTTTCTGAGTCACTGTGATACAGACTGACACATTTTTCATCATAAATCCCTGAAACGTCTGATTTGAATATAGTCACCCTCCTTATACAAGACTTCCTTCTCCAGAGATAATCCCTAGTGTATGTTCATAGGATTTTTCCAACACATAAGGGATCAATAGCGCAAAAACACTTTCAAAACACTCAACCGTGTTACTCAACTGTGTTACGGTCAACAGTGCAGGGGACCAAGTCGGCACTTTTTTAGGAGAAAAAACAGAGCAGACAAACCCATCTCCCTAGAACACAAATTATTTTTTTTGTTTGTCTGTCAATATGGATATAAATTGGCAAAAACATACTCCTCCTCAACTGTCATCAGTGTTGCCAGATTGGGCTGGTTCCCACCCAATTGGGCTGCTTAGGATGGCCGTGTGCGGGTAAAAATGGCATCTATCAGAAAAACCTTCCATCTGCCATATAAATCAATAGAATTGGGTGGGTTTTTAGGGCGGATTTTGATCATTTTTTGGGCTGGAAATCATCAGCCTCATCTGGCAACCCTGACTGTCATACTTAATTGTAACACCATTGACGGTAACACCGTTGACATTTCAGCCATTTTTTTGGTGTTGTGCTAACTGAAGACCTCAGAAGTTCCACCACAACACCTTAATCAATTCATGTATCTGTATGCTTTATCTGTGTTTTTCTACATGTGATTTCTAATTCAGATTCTTATGAATATGTTGATAACACAGTTGACAGGCAATTTTCCCGCTATGAGAACATGAAAAAGAATGGATTAAATTATGGAAGGATGGAGCTCAAAATTTACCAAAAAGTCTTCCCGTATCCTGCCAAAGAGGTTATGACATCACGTGATGTTATTCGTATGGCCTAAGACCAAACCATTACTGATTTATGGAGGAGGTTTCAGACCGTGACACGGTTAACACAGTTTTCGTGGACACACACAAAATGGCAAATTTCGTGTATAATGGAAAGGACAGTGGTCTTTCCGACAGTTTTGTCATATTGTGATGATTACTGTGAATCAACATTTGCAATCATCTTGGGCAAAACAAGTTTCTTTACATGCTAATATGAAGACTGAATCTGACATTTGGAAAACAGGACGGCATGAAAACGCCCAAAACCAGTATTAAATATTCATTCTTGCTGAGGGAAATAATGCTATGTCTACACTTTCTGTATTATATGAAAGATAAATGTTTTCTAATGTCCAAAACATCATTGGATGCAGTTAATAGTTAGTGGAATTGCCAAATAAAATCCACGGACTTAAAAGTGTAGGCGAATTAGAGAATCACTCACATACATTCAATATATTACACAGCCTTAGTCGGAGGTATACTATTTTCCCTTCATCCAACCACATGTGCCACCTCAAGTGTGCTCGCTTGTGCGTCCATCCAGCCATCACATGGCATTTTTGTCTGTGCGATAGGTTTTGAATGAATGGACTGATCTAGACAAAATCTTGTGTGCTACGCAATACTCTATGAATGAAGCGAAGGACAGCACTCTTCAGATTTTTTCTTTATTTACTCACCCACGAACGTTTCGGGCAGAGCCCTTCGGCATTACACGCTGAAGAAGGGCTCTGCCCGAAACGTTTGTGGGCGAATAAACAAAGAAAAATCTGAAGAGTGCTGTCCTTCGCTTCATTCATTCATTCATTCATGTTTTATGTGGGATTCAGCACCCAGTTAAGAACTGTCTCCTCCACTTTTTCTACACAATACCGTACACATTGTAAAAAAAAAATACACATACATTAATATACATGAACAGAGTACGTTTTGGAGGGCCATGAACACGGAGCTTTTACTTTTAAAGAATCTTTTCTGCATTTTTTGCATCCTGTCTTTTGTAATGTAATAAAATTAAACCACAATCCATCAATCCATAAATGTCCACAATCCATCCTTTTATCTGATATTGCCCGATTATCAAGGAGACATATTTGTGAAAACTGATGGTCCTTCTCTCTTGCTAGATTGAGATGTCTTTTAATATTGAATTCTATTTGTGTTATCCCATTGAAAATGGATCCACCCACTGATTTCAGCACCTTTTACTTACATACAGCAAATCAGCAGGGCACAAGGACATTAGCTATACGATGCTGCAGTCAGAAATCTGACACCAATTACCTTTGTGCAAATAAAAAGAGCCCGCGGGTCAAACTCATATGGGTCCAATAGAGGTGATAGATCAGACCGGCCTGCCCTAATCTAGATGCACTCGATTTCTAATCAAGGCAAGGGAAAATTGCCCATCCGTTCCCGGCATCCTTGGAACAGGTGTCAGCACCATATCCACCATGTCAAGGACTGCGACCCACATTATAAACCCAGCTGTTGACATCACTAGAACTAAAGAACATGCTGTGTGTGCTGTGAGCCTGGAGAGAAAATTAAAGGCAGACTGTTTCACATAACATGGCATCACTTTGAAACAAATTATCTTCTGCCACCACATTACAAAAGAGCGACGGTTGACAATATATGATTGCCTAAGTGTCAACATATTTAACGTAGGAAGAAAAATTGGCCAAGTCTAATCATATACAATATCAGTCAATCAAACTTGGATGTCGTGTTGCCATATCAACCACTTTGGCAACTCTGTGCATTTCCTGACAATGAGGAATGGGTTTTGAAGGAAATGTCATTAGCTAAGAAACAAACAATGGCCGGGGAACCACTGACAAAAGAATAACTAAAATATGTTGGGGAAACTGGTCAGGTTGCTTTGAATAATGTTTCATTTGAGTCTATTAGGGATGTCTCGTGAAATATTTTCATAGGGAATACTCTCTGAGGAATTATCAGAATGACAGCTCTCAAAAAACACAGCTTAAAAATGATGATCACAGAATAGTTTGTGGTCCCCCCCCCCCTTCCCCCTTTCTTTCAAATGATGAAGGTAAGCAAAATATACATTTGTTATTGGTCTCTATATCTATTTTTACATTACTTTCTCTTGCTCTCTTTTCCCTTTTTCCGGTCAGTACAAGGGCTATGATTACCTTAGCCATACTTGAAGACCTAACAAGAGGCATGCAGGCATGCTCTGATGATTTGATGTCCAGTGAGAGAGACCAGCTACCTTAAGTCAGAACATTGTGTTCCAAACCACACTTGGTTTTTTTCAGTAACAAGAGAGAACCATTTTTTTGTCAAAGTGACAGTTTTTCTTCTCAATGTAAGATTTCCTCACAAAAGCATATTGAAATGACTTTTTTTCCAAATGTAACAAGGGACAACACTGAAATTTTGTCACACTCATGATAGCAGCATCCTTTCAGGCACAAGATGCTATTTATTCTGCAATTATGTTAGTCTTAAGGGTCCACAAGGATAAACTGAGAAGTGTGCAAAGGCATGCACACACACATACACACACATACACACACACTCTCTCTCTCTCTCTCTCTCTCTCTCTCTGTCTGTCTGTCTCTCTCTCTCTCTCTCTCTCTCTCTCTCTCTCTCTCTCTCTCTCTAATAATCTAATATTTTAGCCATTTTACGACAAACACAACCATGAAAAATAACTAATATTACGTTGAATATTAAAATGTAGTCATACCTGTATGTCAAATGTAGTTACGTTTCATTGTGTCAACCATAGACGGTTAGCCTACACGTTGTGAAGACATCAGACATACTTTAAACACCAACAGACTCTTTCTGTCTCGAACTGTTTTAAAAATCCTGGTCCTTAAACATTTGAAAATATAAGGAAACCTCATACCACATATTCTTCATAGATTTGGGGGCTTTTTTAGGAGAAACATTCAACATTTACAGCATGGAATCAGGAAAAACGGTGTGTTTACAGTGTCTCAAGTGGCATGTTCAGGTGTGCCGTTCACATCTGACAGTCAGCGCGTGTGTTCGTGCCATTCATTTTGATGGGTCACAGTATAGACCCCTCAACAGCGTGCAGAGAGGAGTTGACGTGGAATGTGTGCTTGGGCCATTTACAGCATTTCCAGAGATTCTTTAAGTATAGAGATATGCCAATGTAATAGGTTGCTATGGGCACCTAACATGACCAGGTTCCGGTCTGCCTAAAGGGGCGTGTCATAATACTCCTAGCATTGAATAGAACAGTCCTTAGGTCTGCCTAGGTCTGCCTAAAGGGGGATTTCCCCCCCCGTCCTCCTTGCAATAATAGAACCCGGAAACAATGGGCCAATGGAACCTCTCTCTCTCTACTCTCTCTGGTATTTCTATCGCTCAAAGCTCTCTCCACACTGAGCAGGATAAAGACACGAGTTGCAGCGAGGATTTGAGCGGCTGCCCAGACAACACGCGGTCACACCTTTTGGTAGGGAAGGACTAGTCTGTATTCCTGCATCTAAAGGAACCCGACAGAAATGTGAAAGAATAAAGAATAAAACATGACCCATTTTGCAATGTAAATATACAACGAATGGAAAAGTCACAATATTGAATAAAAAGGGTCAGAAAACCCAATCAATGTTAGAAATACTTTATCACAGGTAATGAACATGACATTTTTCACCCACATCATCCTAACCCTTCCAACACCTAGAAACCCTCCCATGACTACAACACCCAATCACCCCCCCCACACACACACACCCCCACCCCCACCTGACTAGAACAATTCTTTGAACAGGTAGATGGGGAAAATTGTAGTTTTTACTGACAAGATATTTACTTCTCAGGATAGTTTATCAATCTCTGACACACATAGCTAATATTGTATCGCACACACACACGCACGCACTCACGCACGCACGCACGCACACGCTCACTCACACGCTCACTCACACGCACGCACGCACGCACACACACACATACACACACAGCCATATTTCCCACCTTTCACACAGAGGGAAAAAGAGCAAAAATCCTCTCATGTCCAATCTCCCTTCCCCCTCCTACTCCTGAGGGGACCCAGGTGTACCGCACCGCACACACAAAGCGAGGTGAGAGGTGAGCGGTCTGGTCATTACAGCCAGCTCTGGGTGACTGGCCATGAGGCACTGGGCATGCCCACTAAAAGTCCCAAGGGCCTGACGGCCGGCATACTCCAGCCACACTTCCCGCCCTCACACCGAGGCGTATCACAGGCTTTTAAGTGCAAGAGACACCCGGGGCTGCATGGGGCTGGGGAATCACTTGAAATGGGTTTTGCAACCGTGTTACATCATCAGTGCCATTTTTTAAATGGATCACACATCCTGTCTCTGACATTGACTAACAGCAGTGAACGTGGTGAAGGATATCTACATTGCTTTTCCGTTTCAAAGCTAACATTCAGTTGAATGCTAAGAGAGAAGCAAGCAAATAGAGGAGCGTAGAGTGCGCTCTGCCCTGAATGCGATAGTTTCTGCACTCAACCCTGACACACTGTGCTTTCCCAACGGTTCAGAAAACTCCTCTCATGGGTTCAAGAAATCAAAGCTTAATGAGAAGGACCTGACAGTTAGTACACTAACATTACTCCCCCATGCCATTAAACTCCAACTGTTTAATACTGTAACTCAATGACCTTTTCAGATGCTTAGCACAGAAGCGAAAACATTGGGTTGCAAAAAAAGACAGAGAGAGAGAGACAGATAGAGAGAAGAAATTGAGGATATTGAGGATATATACGGGGAGGAGACGATAGCGCTCTTGTGCTTGTGCTAATTAGGCCGTGCTTATGTGAGCGCCTGACAGAGACGCCTGGCCTCTCCCCCTACAGAGAGCACAGGATCAGTCAAGGTGAATGAAGCAGGCGGGCGCGCTGATCGAGTCTGGCGCTGCCATTCTCTACGACCTAATGAGGGATATTAGTTCTACCGCTTAGGCTTCTTGACAGGCTGGGGGCACTGGCTTTGAAGTGAGGTACTGCTGAGCAGGAGGCATACTGGGTCTGTGTACAGAGCTATTACGGCCTAATGGCAATGGCAGCATGTTTGTGCTTAGTCAGAACAGAGCTACAGTATGCGTTGTATGGGGCTGGAGGGCAAGACGTGACCAGCAGTGGATGAAGTCTGAATGGATGAAGTCCATGCAGAGAAATGGTAGCTGCGCGTTAATTGTTTTAATTAAAGTGCGCTGCACTTGGACTGAGTGGTGGTGTGAGAGCAATTTGTTCCAGAGACACTGACTGGGGTCTGGTTGATAAGAGCTTTTCTGCTTTTCCATGCTAATGCTTAGTAAGGTTGGAGGGAAGGAATTCTCTTGCAGTTGATGAATGAGATGCCGAGTACCCAAGATTCTGCTGGTTGGTTTGGGTATTTAAAGGGACACTGTGTGAGATTTTTAGTTGTTCATTTCCAGAATTCATGCTGCCCACTCACTTTTGTTACCTTTTTCATTAATACTTACCACCACCATAAAATTCTAAGTATTCATTATGACTGGAAAAATTGCACTTTTCATACATGAAAAGGGGGATCTTCTCCATGGTCCGCCATTTTGAATTTCATGAAATAGCCATTTTTAGCTGCAAAAATTACTGTAATTGGACAATACTAGAAAATATTTGTTTATTACTTAGTACACTTTCATGTAAAGATCAAATTTGGCAATAGGGAGCCTAGTTTCAATGAGCAGCATAGTTGCAGTACCTTTTTTGACCATTTCCTGCACAGTGTCCCTTTAAGGGTGGCGGTGCATTTTAAGAGGCTCCACCAGAAACCCAAGTAGAAGTAGAAGTAGAAGATATGAGAAGATATGATATGAGAAGATATGCTATACTGGCTTTAAATGGACAATGTGTGAGATTTTTAGTTGTTTATTTCCAGAATTCAAGCTATCCATTCACTAATGTTACCTTTTTCATGAATATTTACCACCACCGTGAAATTGTAAGTATTCATTATGACTGGAAAAATTGCCCTTTTCATACATGAAAAGGGGGATCTTCTCCATGGTCCGCCATTTTGAATTTCCAGAAATAGCCATTTTTAGCTGCAAAAATGACCGTACTTGGGCCATACTAGAAAATATTAGTTTATTACTTAGTGAACTATCATAAAAAGGTCAAATTTGGCAATAGGCGACACAGTTTCAATGAGCAGCATAGTTGCAGTACCTTTTTTGACCATTTCCTGCACAGTGTCCCTTTAAAACATAACTAGAAAAGTAACACACATCCTGCATTTTTGGGGGGCTTTTCATTCTTTATTGTTTTTTGTGAGACAGGATAGTGGAGGAGAGACAGGAAGTGAGCTGGGAGGGAGAGATGGGGAAGGACCGGCAAAGGACCCGGACAGGGAATCGAACCCGGGTCGGCCGAGTGGTAAACGTGTGCCCTACCATATCAGCCACGGTAGGGCCTCATTTCAACAATCTTAACAGTCTTCTCCCATATCTCAGAACAGTCTCTTCCATCCTGTCATCTTCAATTTAATGACTTCAGACCACTGTTCAAATATGCAGACGCTCTCTTACATTGAAGATGTTGTTGCTCTAAATCTTGCATGCACCTCAGTGCCATCAGCAGGATATCTGCTTTCCCTCTCTGAGAGGAAACAACAGCCAGAGCTAACTACAAAGACTTTATGGCTTTCCCCCAAACATCATAACCACTGTGAACTCACACATACTCTGGCTTCACACTGTAACCTCTCAACCCATGAACTTCTTCCTCTTACCTACTGTGAAATATTTCATTTAATGGTGCTGGAACACTGTATCATCTGCATAATGTGAAATGTCATCACCCTCTTTCTCCAATCACCAGTAGGCCTCCACATCGCATGGGGTCAATCATTACTGTGCACACTTAACTCATCTGCAGTAATTGTGTATATGATTGACGTGTGCTATTTGCTCTGTATATAAAATCACATTTGTTATTTCTGCCAGCGAACACAGCAACCTAGTATCCCTTCCTATTATTTTTTATTTTTTATTTTTCATGCTTTCATTCTATTTTCATAATGGTGCAGTGGAGAATCAGCAACCTCCTAGCACCAGCGTATTATATAGACTATGGGTCCCCAACCTTTCTGGGTCTGAGGGCTACCCGGGGGCTACAGAGTGCTACCCGAGGGCTACTTTTGTTCAAAATCCAAAAACATTAACTGTGACTAAAATGTTGTAGTCGTCACTGTTTATTAACATCCTTGGTGGGCACCTCAGAAGCTCCTGGAGGGCTACCTGGCGCCCGCGGGCACCACGTTGGTGATACCTGATATAGACTATGTGTGAAAGACATTCAAAGGTAACATAAATTGAGTTCTGCTGCACAAGCCATAGACTGCAGCTTTTGTCAGGGCAATCTAACCGTTCTGCTAAGGAGACGATCTTCTCCGGAGAAGAAGGCTCTCACTTGAAATAGATTCATTTTTACAGCTACCAGCAATTTGAACTGTCATTACATGTTCTGTACACTGACAAAAGCAAGGTGCGCTTTTGGCCTTGTTTTGAACGATGAAACAACTGTTTAGTTCAGCCTCTTCCAGACAGAACTCGCGTTCCTTCTTGAGATCAAATTTAGTGTGACCTCCCGGCCAAGCTCAGACTGACGGGTCATAACCCCCAAGCCTTCTATGGACTTGTAATGTCTTTGTGTCACGCGCACACACGCACACGCACACACACACACACACACACACACACACACACACACACACACACACACACACACACACACACACACACACACACACACACAGCGAGAGAGAGAGAGAGAGAGAGAGAGAGAGAGAGAGAGAGAGAGAGAGAGAGAGAAAGAGAGAGAATAGCAAACGTAATAGAAGACTGAAATGTTCCTCATGAAAGAGCTACAGGGCTTCCATAATCACAAATTGGACGTGCAAGGCAGCAATACATGGCTATTTATTTCAATGATGCTTCCTCGCATAATTGAAATCAGTGCACTGAGAAAGAATATATATTTGCATGCTTCACACGGAGATGCAATTATTTTACAATGATACACTCATAATGACTAGCAACGTTGGGGTTTCCTGTATTAAACCAGCATGTGCTTAAGTAACTGTATTAGAATCATTGCTGTCTGGAGTTGTGTGTGCTCGATTACATTTTGTCTCGTAGATGTTTTAATGGGGTTTTTTTTCCTGACACCAAATACTTTACAAAAAGTTAAGTTTGTCTGATGGAAATAATGATAAAAAAACTATACAGTACTGCTTGACCTGATTACAGAGAAATACATTGTCTTTTCCCTCCAGGCACACTACCAATTAGCTTTCACATTACTTTACTATTTCATTCAACAGTAGTCTAAGCTTTCCATCTGTCGAGTTGAAAGCTTGCTCTTACACAATGATTGTACACATACCAATGAGTTGAATCGGTAGATACAGCTCAGTGTTTCTGCATGGCGACACAATCAATTTTTGCCGACAAACCCGCAGGACTGTTTTGCCATTATCAGAGATCTGATGGATCTAAAAAGTCCCAAATCGTTTTCCAGTGATTGAACTGACATGCTTTGATGTATCTCATGCTTTCTAACAATCCCTAACAATCTCTATTTCTAACAATTTCTAACAGCCATGAGAGCCCTTACCACGGGCAACATCACATGGACCACATCTCTTTTGGACACATTGAGATCTATTAGAATTAAGACGTGCTCTAAATCGATGTACCACCTTTATATATGTCAAGGACACTATTTCATTATAAAACGGCTAACAAGGATTATAAATGGACACTAACTGACCTGCAAGGAAAAGCGCTAAAGCATTTTTAATAGAGGTAGGCTGATTTATTTCCCAGCCTTGTTTAATGCCAAGTGTGACTACTATGATCGGTATATTTTAAAGGGACACTGTGCAGGAAATGGTCAAAAAAGGTACTGCAACTATGCTGCTCATTGAAACTGGGCTGCCTATTGCCAAATTTGACCTTTTCATGATAGTTTACCAAGTAATAAACAAATCTTTTCTATTATGGCCCAAATACAGTCATTTTTGCAGGTAAAAATGGCTATTTCTGGAAATTCAAAATGGCGGACCATGGAGAAGATCCCCCTTTTCATGTATGAAAAGTGCAATTTTTCCAGTCATAATATATACTTAGAATTTCATGTTAGTGGTAAATATTCATGAAAAAGGTAACATTAGTGAATGGGTAGCATGGATTCTGGAAATAAACAAGTAAAAATCTTACTCAGCGTCCCTTTAAACACTATTCACTGTATGAAATCAATGGCATTTTATCACCAGGGGTACCTCTTGTTCAAACACATTAGCTTCTTGGAAATTGTTACAATTAGTCCAGTTCCAGTAATCATGTAATATAAAAAATAAAAGAATAAAATAGCTGAGTGGTCAAAAATAATAAATAAATAAATAAGTGAGTTACCACTGTGGATTCCTGTCTTATTTATCGCCCTTATTCCATTAGGGACAAAGGAGTTTTTAAATAGGTTTTTGTTAGCGTTGGGTTGGGCACTCTAAAACATCTCCCAGAGGGTAGGAGTACAAATTCACAGTGGAGAGGATTTGAAGGGTCATTTATGATTTAGGAGAGGCACACACACACACACACACACACACACACACACACACACACACACACACACACACACACACACACACACACACACACACACACACAGACACACACACACACACACACACAGAGAGACACAGACACACACACACCCACACGCACGCACACACACACACACACACACACACACACACACACACACACACACACACACACACACACACACACACACACACACACACACACACACACACACACACACACACACACACACACACACACATGCACACGCACGCACACACACACAGGCTTGCCCTTTAGTGTGCTGACGAGCCTCTCCTATCCTCATATTCCCCAGCACTTTCCGTGGGGGGTCTGTTCCGGGTTCGTCATGTGACTGACCCCGTCTCCAAAGCTGGCCCCCTAAGAGGTGGAGCTGAGACCTCCGCTTTTCCCCGACCAGACATTACAGCTTGCGGGTCACCGTAGTCGCACTAGTCCCAAGGCATTATTGGCAAAAGAGAACACTATGCACCATGGCAACATTACCAAAAGGCTGGGTCTATCATCTACTACTGTGTGCTTGCACTCGCTCGCCTGCACAGGGAACCGCAAATCCGCTGCCATGTCTGGAGACTAGCCGAACAGCTAAATACGTTTCCTCCTGATGGATTACTGGCTGATATCTGATTAACGGAGTAATTTTCACTGACATTCAGAAAGTCTTGGGACTGAGAGAAGCAGAGAGAGAGAGAGAGAGAGAGAGAGAGAGAGAGAGAGAGAGAGAGAGAGAGAGAGAACAGGAACGATAGGAAGAAAAAGAGAGGGCAAGAGAGTTGAATATCAGCAATGATTGCAAAAACAAATCCATAGCCTGGAGCATTCTTGAACGAAATGTAAGTATAGAGGTACAAGGCTGATTACAAAAGGTGAAGCAGTAACCTTTCTCGGTAATAGCGCCATTCAGTGGCGTGTCGCACTTACGGACCTTTCTCTTGGCTCGAAGTTGACCATGGTAGTTGTCTGATGTGTCTCCAGGGATCTCTCCACCCCACAGGGTC
>NC_085872.1:20754501-20759501 GCF_034702125.1 Engraulis encrasicolus | reverse complement strand
GTAAAAGCCCTGTAGCCGTGGAAATCGGGATAATGTCAACAATGACAATTGCTAACTAATGCAGCCCAACTAGCGAACACAATGTTGTTCGAGTGGGGTTTATTATTCCCCTTGCCGTGACGAGAATGGAAGGAGGGGAAGGGAATGAGAAATATTTCACGGCACGGACGCGGTCGCCACCTCCATCACACAGACTCCCTCCTCCAGTGAACATGCTGCTGGACGTTCAGAGGTGTAGCCAGGCCTACGCTCCCACCTCGTACTGTTTTCAAAGGATGACGGTGGGAGTCCTTAAGTCAGCAAACGCACATCTTTTTTTTCTTTTCTTTTTTTCTTCTCGATTTTCGAATAATATTCGAATAGTGGCCATCGAATTTCGAATAGTGTTTTTGCCAGAAATGCACATCCACACATGCACATACACACACATGCACCTGCATTCACACTCACACACACACACACAAACACACACACACACAAACACACACACACACACACACACACACACACACACACACACACACACACACACACACACACACACACACACACACACACACACACACACACACACACACACACACACACACACTTCTCACACACATGCAGGTGCACACACACACACAAATGACATGCACATGCACATACATACATACCTCTACACACACACACACACACACACATTCACATACACGCTCATTCTTACTCCCATTCATCGATGCATGCCCACACACACACTTCATATGCATGTTCACACACATACACATGCACACACACATGCATTCACACTCACACTCACACCTACGCTACATGAATACACATGCACGCTCACACACACAGACACTGACAAAGATACACACAAGCACACACATGCACACGCACACACACACGCACGCACGCACGCACGCACACACACACACACACAGCGTGAAAGCATTGTAAATGCATGTTAGCTGGACAGAGGGGATGCAATAAAGCAGATTTTGCATGGACCCTTTCATCTCCTGATGCGTTGAGACTACTGGCACTCAAAATGCAAACTGTCTGGAGAATCAGTCATCCGTCAAGCAGTAGGCCTAGAGCTGCTCGTCAGAGCATGTAGCAAAGGAAGGAAACACATACGTGAACTGAATCAGGATCCCAATGTACAATAAGGAAATATTTTGCCCAGGTGAGTATCTTTATTCAAATATTTAGTTTGTAACAAAAGAAAAAAATGAACATAACAAACATTTCTTCAAATCATATCTGCATAGGACACATAGTTTCCAGCATCTTTTCTAAACACCATTTATATTCATCACACAGACTTTTAGTGCCAAAATGTTCTTCTCATTAGCATGCCATTATGATGTTGACCTCACTGGAGATTGAATCATGAATGCCATGAATGTCAGATCAACTGGGCAATATATGCAACATGCATGCCACTCAGCCTATCTGCTTTGAGTAGCGGACTTAAAGGGACACTGTGCAGGAAATGGTCAAAAAAGGTACTGCAACTATGCTGCTCATTGAAATTGGGCTGCCTATTGCCAAATTTGACCTTTTCATGAAAGTTTACTGAGTATTAAACAAATATTTTCTAGTATGGTCCAATTCCAGTCATTTTTGCAGCTCAAAATGGCTATTTTTGGAAATTCAAAATGGCGGACCATGGAGAAGATCCCCCTTTTTATGTAAGAAAAGTGCAATTTTTCCAGTCATAATGAATATTTATTATTTGATGGTGGTGGTAAGTATTCATGAAAAAGGTAACATTAGTGAATGGGCAGCATGAATTCTGGAAATAAACAACTAAAAATCTCACACAGTGTCCCTTTAAGTCAATAAATGTGCACTGTAACCTTGCAGCTGATTACTGAGCCGTAGGTTGTGCGCCACATCAAACAAACAGGTAGGCCAGGAACATGCTTGCTGAAGGATATGCGTACTGGAGCACATTTCGTGCACGAACATGTCGCCATGCGTATCTTATGTCAATGTTGTACGCGGTAGAGCACCAGACACAATGTACGCAGACGCGCGCATGTGGTGTAATATCGACAAAACCGCAAGGGGGGGGGGGGGGGTTGGGGGGGGGGGGGGGGGGGGGGTAACGGGGGGGGGGGGGGGGGGGGGGGGGGGGGGGGGGGGGGGGGGGGGGGGGGGTTGGGGGTTGGGGTGGTGATCTTCTACACTTCCATGTTGAGGTCAGTGTAGTGTCAAACAGTGATGGAAAATAGTAATGAGAGCCATGTTGGCCATCTGCCCCCTACAAGGTACCACCTGTATTGTGCGCTGTGCTCTGATAATTCTGAAGCAAGTACCGCATGCACTCGGTCAAAAGCAGTTGCTTGAATAATTTAAGTCACACAATAAACTTGTCCCGGCTTTACTCTCATAGTTATAAATGACAACACATAGAGTGCAGATTTCCTACTAGGGCTGCACAATATAATTAAAATGTATCGATATCGTGATATCAAGAGTGGCGATGTGCGTTTATCGCGAAAATGAATTAATTATCGCTAACAAGTACATTTCTGTGTAGTCCAATCAAACTGAATATCCACAAATGCGCAAGAAGCCCGCCATGAACAAAGCCATGCCCCCCCACAGAGATCGACAAATTAGTGACAAGAAAAACACTCGGCTATATTTCTTAATAGGCCTACTGTTTAAATATCGATATCGAGGTATTGCATGCTGTTATCAAGTATCATTTTTTTGATAGGTGCCAGACAAAGGTAGTAGGTAGTGTGATGAAGCGGTCCGCACACTGTGTATTAACTCCAAAAATACTTTATTTCATTTTAACATACGGCACAATAAATGAAGACCATAATAGTTTAATAATTTATGCTTAAAAGTATTTCAATTTAAGGTGCAATGCCACTTCTTTACATCTCACAGCATGTCAGAATGTCACTGAACAAAAAGGGCATTTTCCATTTCCCTCTGTCTCCATAATACCTGTTGCCTCATCCCAGAACACAAGTACCCCTGTACTGTACTGCCGACGATTTCAACTTGAATCAGGATGCAAATATACACTTACAAAATGGCAATGGCAATCAGCTGGGGGCTCCTTGAGCATGTCTGATGTCGCCTACGCTCAAGGCCAAAGGTGGCAGGTGCACATCCCATTGAGCTACGACAATAATGTCATTCCCTCGATGTATGGCTCAATGAAACCACAATGCATATCAAGCTGTTCTGTACATTAGGTCACACACAATCAAATCTCTTAGTCGAAGCCTTTTCCATATGTCTACAAGGTTTCACGCTGGCACTGACCAATGTAGGACGAACCTGAATGAGAAACACTGGTGTGGTGGGTGATGTGTTATGGATTCATGCAGTGCTGTGGCTATGGCTGAAACAACCTGTTACTCATCCCCAAGCTGCACAACAGGATGTTACTCCTGCTTAATGCAGCTGGAAATCTCAAGGATAGCAAGATATGGAGCACACCTCCTCCCCCCCCGCCTCTCTCTCTCTTTCTCAATCTCTTTCTCTCTCCCTCTCTCTCTCTCTCTCTCTCTCTCTCTCTCTCTCTCTCTCTCTCTCTCTCTCTCTCTCTCTCTCTCTCTTGCTCCCTCTCCTTCTCTCTCTGGCTTTGCCCCTGCCTCAACCCAATTCCCGAATGTGTGATTCAGAGAAAGACAAAAGGAAATGAGAATCAATTGTAAGCTAGTAGTGTTGCAACAAGCAACAAGCATCTTTTCAATCAGCTGTGAGCTCGTCCCAATGTTTATTGTCATTCGTTTGACGGCACATTTAATATCGCAAAGCCACTGTGACCTGAGGTGTATTAGCCTAATTACATTCAGCCCTGCTGACTGAGTGCACTGATATATTCTCAGGCCACCTCTGAAAATTAAAACTGGACTTCTCAAATGAAATCAACATTATGAAGCAGTGGCAGAACAATTGCACACAGGGCCCCAGGGTAAAACACTACATAGGGCCCCCCCATATGGCCTGCCAAAGTCATAATGGGGCCCCCACCACCAATACAAGAGTGCCCTGGGCCCAGGGGCAAACCTGCTCGTCCTCCCTATAGCTTCGCCCCTGTTATGAAGTATAAGTCCAGACTGAAATCGGTGACAGGGGAAGCAACCCTTAGGCACACAGTCATTTGTGCATCACAAACATATCTGTAGCCATAAATGGAGCATTACAGAGCAGGCTACACATAAAAGATCTGAGATGGTTGTTGAGATGTAAATGAGTCAAGGTACGCTACGCGAAGGGTTCTCGGGGCCAACAAAATCTGTAGGAGTAATGCACTAGCTAGGGCCTTTCTGGAGAAACCCCCTTGAGATTTTATAAATAACTTATTAGAGCTTGAGAAAAAAACACAATGGTGTAGCACTCAGCAAATGCATTTTGGTTTGGATTTAATTAGTTCTTCTCACCCAGTAGGACAGAATGATAAAGTGACTACCCGGAGATACCACCACCACCCCCCAACAGTCAAACTCACACTCACACTCACACTCACACACACACGCACACGCACGCACGTTCGCACGCATGCATGCACACACACTTACACGCACGCACGCACGCGCACACAAGCGCACACAAACACACGCCACAGGCGGGTTTTTTTGCATCGAGCAGGTTTGGGCAATTGCCCAGGGCCTCATTCAATCAGGGGCCTCAACGTCGTTTTATGGCCAGGGTTGCCAGATGAGGCTGATGATTTCCAGCCCAAAACATTTTCAAAACCCGCCTAGAAGCACAAAATCCCGCCCAATTCTATTGATTTCTATGGCAAAAAGTGAGCAGGTTTTTCTGCTAAATGCCATTTTTACCCGCACACGGCCATCCTAAGCAGCCCAATTGAGAGGGAACCAGCCCAATCTGGCAACACTGTTTATGGCATTCGTTTTCCTGCATCGATTATTATGGAGGTGTGCCTCAAAATTGTTCTTGGACCAGGGCCTCAGATTTCCTAAAACCGCCACTGACAAACGAACATACACACACACACACACACACACACACAC
>NC_085872.1:20719501-20747001 GCF_034702125.1 Engraulis encrasicolus | reverse complement strand
ATTTTTAATATGTGTTGCAGGAGGGCTGATAAAGATGAATAAACAATGTACAAAATTTGAATGACTTCTATTGAATTTGTTCTATATTAAACACTACAAATGCACTCAGAGAGTGCAGACCTCCGCCAAGGAAGCTCTTTGATAGAACATTTCACTGTGTTAAACCCTATTTTTATTTTAAGTCTTTCTGCCTTCTTTTTGTGGAGTTAGAAACTGGAATGTCAACATTCACCCTGTCCGCAATTCAAATTCTGGTCACTAGGCAGTCTAGATTTCTAGGCTAGCAATGGTGAAGAATCTTTTTTTTTAATCCTGGTTCCGGTTCTTGGTCCAGATCACTTATTCCTTGGGTCATTTCCAACAACTACAAAGTCTCATCCAAATCCGTTCATGAGTTTTTGAGTTATCATGCTGACAGACAGACAGACAGACAGACAAGCAGACAGACAAACAAACAAACAAACAAACAAACAGAAAGACCGAAAACATAACCTCCTTGGCAGAGGTAACTGGATTGACTGGACAGAAATGCATTGTCCAAGTGCAGGATTGATTCTCACAAAATGTAAACTTCACATGACCTTTTGAGTATTATCCCCTAGTTGTCCTACAGGCCTACTTGCTGCAAGCGCAATGGTCACTCAAAGAGAGAGAGAGACTGCCTGCTCATGGAGGGCTCTTACTGCAGTTACGTAAGGTACGGCTGATTAAATGCTGCATAGGAAATTCTGAATGGCCTCTCACCCTGTTATGAAGCATTTTGGAAAGATTACTTCAAGGTTGAAAAACTACTTAGTAGTCCTTTAAAGGCAGAGTATGTAATTTTCATCAAAATAATGACATATTACAGTAGGCCTGCATTAAGTAGGCTACAGTAAGTAGGCTAAAGTAAGTTTCACAGCCAAAGATATCCATGACTGCTAATTCACAATGGCTAATGTGGAGAATATCCACCTTTTTATGCATGAAAAGTGTAAATATCCAAGTCGTAATGGATACATACAAAATGATACGGTGCTGTGAATGGGCATTTTTGTTAGGTACGATGTCAGGGGAATGTGGCAAATCAATAATAAACAAACTGAAGCAAATATCAAAAAAACATGCGGTACAAATGCAGGCGTCCTGCGCAGTCCGTCACTTGGGCTCAAACTCACTGCCTCCAGCAACACTCTGGCATAGGAGCACAGGTATGAAACCACTGAGCTGAAGGTCTAGGCCGCTTTCGCTATAAGGCTTCAGGAGGTTCACTGATGTTCTGCTTTCTAACTCTGCTAGCAGCTACAGTATGCCTGGTTGGTTAACACCAGACGATCTCACAAGTGAGATAGTCTGGAGGCTACTTATGCAGTGTCTCATAGGAAAGGTGTGGTTTATGATTGCCCATGGCCGTTTATTGGATGTTACGAATGTGTCATTTGGCATATGCATAGTCCATAACGAATCGTGTCAGTTGTATTTAGTCAGACAAAGTGCAGTCGCCTTTCCACCCCTGCCCACTCTCTGATTGAAGGCCAAGATCTGGAAGCCGTGCTGAGGGATGGAATCCATTCTGTCTTTCAGATCGGAACGATTGTGCAAAGCTGCAAATGTTTTCCCAGGCTACTAGCAGCTAGTTATTCTACCATATCCCAAAGGTGATTGACCGCCATTTTGATTAACATTAGCTAGAGCAAGAGATAACGTTTGCTCCATGACATGGCTGATGGCCTTATCCTCTAGCTAAGTGATGATTGCCTATAGATATTAACGTACACAAAGGCTTTCCCTACACCACCATCACCAACATGGTTTGTGGACACAAAGCAGGTGGGATGGATTCATGTTTTTGGCACCGCATTCTGCCCCTGCCATCTGTGTGGCTCAGCAAACAGGGATTAATCGAATGGATTAGCGCGTCTTCAACTGTCTACTTATGGGGAAGTTTAGCCTCAGCTTTCATCAGTTTTACACATTCGTGTGATGAATGAGCGTTAGCCGACAACCATGATTTGTGTCAGGATGATTTTGTACATCTTTTCATTCATGATGGTTTGATGAAGCTGCAGCAAGAAGCAGGTGAAGGTGTTTGACTAATTGTCTCATTGTCTTTTGTTACATGTGAGTAGGCTACAGAAGGCTAAAAAATCTGAAGGATTTGGAAATGTGTTTTTGTGATTTGACATGATAGTCTGATAACAAATGTGGGTTTAGTGAGGGTTCATCAAACGCCACATCATTTGAAAATCCCACTTTGTACACACATACCGTATAACTTCCTGTAAATCTTATCAATGTGAAAGGATGGCACGATAACCTTGACATTTTGAATGGCAGTGAATGGGCAATTTTAACGTTAATCAGTGAAAAGTGTGTTTCTAGACTATTTTGATCAAAACTAGTAAGAAGAGTCATTTGAAGGAATTCTCATGTTGCCTTTCCATTTTCCCAGATTTGAAACCCCTCAGGCATACTTTTAGCAGTCTTCCTTTAGCACTAATCCAGAGAATCTCTAACCTAACAGGGAGAATGTTCACACTGATTGGTTCCCATTGTAGCCAGTTAGCTTTGCATGCATACTGCAGTTCCTATGGAGTGTCCACTAGTTGGCGAGCGTCGGTAAGTCCTTCATGTGGGAAAATGTATGGAATGGAAAAGGGAACACATATGCTAAATACATTGCTACTGCGATTTCCAGTCACAAATATCATCAACAAAACATTCCTGGTATGACTGGTGTTTAAAGGGACACTGTGCAGGACATTGTCAAAAAAGGTACTGCAACTATGCTGCTCATTGAAACTGGGCTGCCTATTGCCAAATATGATCTTTACATGAAACGTTTACTAAGTAATAAACAAATATTTTCTAGTGTGGTCCAAGTACAGTCATTTTTGCAGCCAAAAATGGCTATTTTTGGAAATTCAAAATGGCGGACCATGGAAAAGATCCCCCTTTTCATGTAAAGTGCAATTTTTTCAGTCATAATGAATACTTAGAATTTGCTGGTGGTAAGTATTCATGAAAAAAGGTAGCCTACTTAGAATTTGATAGTGGTGGTAAGTATTCATGAAAAAGTTAACATTAGTGAATGGGCAGCATTAATTCTGGAAATAAACAAAAAAAAAATCTCACACAGTGTCCCTTTAACAATAGGCTCTATTGACAAATCGTTCAGGTGAGTAGTTTTACAGCAGTATTAGAAGCTTTCGACCTGTACTCGCTAGCATCCAGCTAATGTTTATGGGTTTGGCCTCATAAAAATTGAGCTTTGTGACCCAGTATATAATAATCTAGTGGCACAAAATAATCGAAACGCTACTCAAATGGGGTCTTATTATTTCTAACTTCGAACTCTTTCAGGACAAAAAATTATAAAAAATCACCACATATATAATGGTAGAACACTCCATTGACACCCATTCATTTTGCACTTAGATAGGGTTAGCCAGTTGTGGCTAGTAGCTAGTTTCAAAGAAATGTCAAGGAAGTTATGGTATTGCTAAGGAACGATGCTGCAAGAGAAGTTCAGGATTTTGCAATGTTTTCGTTTTCAAGGGGTGCTAATCCACACATACCCAGTACAGTTTCAAGGACATGCCATACTGTATCTGTTCAGAAAAAATGTATCTGCAGGAGAGTTTAATTTCTAAACCATTTACACCACAGATTATTTTGGGAAATACTGGTGGTAATAAATTATTATTACTATAGCCTTCTTACCAGCACAGTTTTACTCATGAATGAACAAGGAGATAAGCAGGCGATCATGTGAGTACTTTCTGTAAGTGAATGTAGGCCCCTAATATGACACTGGTGTGTTAACATTTATGGATATCCAATGACAATTATACATTATTTCATTATGCCATGGCTCATAACGTAAACATGACAGAAAACTTGGTAAGAAAGGTATACAGCTCTAAATGAAAATTAGAATGGCAAGTTAATTTTGGGATGCTTTGCAAAATAATGAAGTCTCAGTCCTTCTCAAAATAAAATCAAACTCTGCTGGGACGCAAGCTGCTCAGAAAGGCCATTCATATAGTATATCACTTCACAACTGCCAGCAGAGGAGAGCATGTGAGAGCATGTGTCAAAAACATCAATTTTGTACTGTATGAATCATCAGACACATTCCATAATTAATTTCACCTCATAGTCTTCTTCTACCTGTTCTTTCTATTCATCTCACACAAGTGAAATAGAGCAGTTATTCTATCTTGGAGATAATGGGTATTGCAACGGGCGTAGCTCAGGAACTAGAGGGTGGACTGTATTAGGAAATGGGAAATACGTGCGTGTCTCCTTGGTGTGTTGGTCAGAACACAGGACAACAATGTGAAATAAAAGGGGTTTAATGAAAGTCTCTTGGTGGTAAGGCAATACAGTGAATGCAGCACAGCAAAGCACCAGGGTACACTTGAATGTAATTCCAAATAAATCTTCTTGAATAGGTCTCCAAATTAGTCATATTTTAAAGGTAACAAAAGGCATTTGTGTGTGTGTGTGTGGTCTACAAGGGAAAGAAACAACAGGAAAATATATCTCAGTTAAAACTATACTGGTGCACTAACACATACAGATACAGGACACATGACAATCATGGAGTAAGATCGTCCTCTATAGACAACTAGCGGTAATACAGGCAGCTGGCAGCTATGGAAAGTTCCAGCATCTTCACTTAAATGAGTACAAAATCTAACGAACTTCTGCATCAACATTATAAGCCCAAAAATGGTTAATAAAGGACAGATTCATGACACACTGCACTCGAAATGACTATACACATACATAGGTAACAAATAGCACCGAAAATCTGCAGTAATTACACAGTATTAGTCAAGTTAAAATAAAGGAAACTTAGCTGGAAATGAATAGACAAAAAACGATCTCTAAAACTTCTAAAACTTCTATCTATCATCTCACACATCACATGCACAGGAAATAAAGGCTAAACAGTTAACATTTCGACAGGATTACTCACATTTTGTTCATTTACGCACACAGGAAAAGGGAAACTTCGGCAGGACTTCTGCAGCAAGCGGCATCAATTCAACTAACTGACTTACTAACTCGTGCCCGGGAACATGAATAAACTACCTACCACTCTCTGTGCACGTGAATCATGAATATTAATGAGGATCACGACAGGGGCACATGCACAAACCCTGGCCTTTCCAACACAGCCGCCCCCAAATTTGTGGCTAAATTTGTCCCTTGGAAAGGCTGCCCTGAGGTCAATCAGGGTCAGGGTCATCAGGGTTGTCCTCTGCGTCGGTGATCTCTGGAAGCACGATCAGGCGGGCGATGGGCCTGGTGTAGACTCGATCGTGGATCTTGACGTCGGCTGTCCTCACCCGTCCGTCGGTGCCTGGGAAGACCTTGACCACTTTGCCGATCTGCCATGAAGACCGGGGTACTTGGGGATCGATCAACATGACCACCATGCCGACTTCGACGTCTGGGGAAGGATTCTGCCACTTCCCTCGGGTCTGTAGTCCCAGCAGGTAGTCTTTGATGTAGGCTGACCAGAATCTCTCTGTCAACACTTGGGAATGTCTCCATCTCCGTCTGCTCAGCAGCTCTGACTCCGCATAGATGACTTGAGATAGGGAACCATCTGGCCGCCCCATGAGGAGACAATTGGGCGTTACCGGGTCTGGATCTGCTAGATCAGCTGAGACATATCTCAGCGGCTTTGAGTTCATTATGGCCTCGATCTCAGTGAGGACAGTCCTGAGGACTTCCTCGGTCACAGTCTCTGAGCCCACTGTGGCATATAGGGCAGTCTTGACCGACCTGATCTCACGCTCCCATGCTCCGCCAAAGTGAGGAGCTGCAGGCGGGTTGTAATGGAAGCTAATCTGTCTCTTGGCCAGGAGTTGTTGCAGGTCATGGCTCAGGTTGCTGTAGGCTTCTTTGAGTTCGGACTCTCCTCCACGGAAATTAGTGCCTTGGTCAGAGTAGAGTTCGGCAGGCGGACCACGACGGGCAATGAACCGTCTAAGGGCCATGAGGAATGCGTCGCTGTCAATGGATGTCAGGATCTCTAGATGGACCGCTCTGGTTGTCAGGCACTTAAAGAGCAGGCCCCACCTCTTCTCATTTCTGCGCCCTATCTTAATCAAGAGAGGGCCGAAGCAGTCCATGCCAGTAGAATGGAATGCTGGTTTGTACAGCCTGAGTCGAGGTGGCGGAAGGTCCATCATTTTCTGGCTGGCTGGTTTGGACCTCCACTTGCAGCAGTCTAGACAGGCTCGTTGGTGCCTACGTACTGATTCCCTTCCTCTGAGGATCCAGAACTTCCGACGGAGTTCTGCAAACACACGTTGGGGTCCTGGGTGGCACAGCTGAACATCGTAGGCTTTTATGAGGAGACGAGTGTTAGGGTGGCTAGGATCGAGAACTATGGGATGGATTGTGTCCGCGTCCAATCCTTCTACGTGTCTCAATCTACCTCCAACTCTGATGAGCTGGGTGACATGGTCAAACTCAGGGGATAGACAGAGTAGTCGGCTACTTGAGGTGACTGTTTTTCCCTCTTGTAAGAGCTGATAGTCTTCGGGGAAACAATCTGTCTGGACTCTCCTCTGCACTAGGAGCTCTGCTTCTCTGAAGGTATCTGCAGGAGGATGACCAGTAAAACCCGCCGCCCCATGAAGCTCCTCCGCTACTGCTTGCAGCAGGTCTTGCCAGCTGGAATGCTTGCGCCCATCGGTGACAGGTGGAAGGGTAAGGGTTAGCCCACAGAAAACGGTCTTCCTAAGCAGGGCTTGACATTAACTTTTCACCCACCGGCCACTGTGGCTAGTGGTTTTCACGAGTCACTAGCCTTTCAGGTATTCCACTAGCCACAAATTTTATATTGTTTTTTTCCTTCATGATGGTGTACGTCTAACCTCAGAAGATGAGGTGCTAAAGCAAGATGAGTGTATTTCTACATGGAAGAAGTGTGTATCAAGCAAATAGAAACTACTGAGCTTTTTCTTGAACTTAAATACAAACAATTGATACACAAGGGGCAAACAAAAGAATATAGGCTACTATGGTGCCTATATCATACCAAGTAATAAGCTGCCAGCCAAATTGGCTAGTGACTCTGAAAGTATTACTAGCCACAGCCAAGTTTTACCAGCATTTGGCCGGTTGGCAGGTGCCAGTGTCAAGCTCTGGTCCTCAGTTCTGTGTCATCATCTCCAGCTGGTTCGACAGGATTTGAAGGCCATTCGCTTGGATGCTGCAGGAGGAATTGTGGTCCTTGGATCCACTGGTTAGCGACTAATAGCTGCTCCAAGGGCTTCCCTCTAGTGACATCATCTGCAGGATTTCTGGCAGAATCTACGTATCTCCATGCTTTCAGATCGGTCAACTCCTGTATCTCTGCCACTCGAGTGCCTACAAAGACCTTGAAATGGCAGGACTCAGAGTGCAACCAATGGAGGACAGTGGTAGAGTCTGACCAGTAGGTGACTTCTTGGATGGGCAGCGTAAGCTCTTTCAGGAGGACAGCGGCTAGTTGAGCACCTGTGAGAGCCGCACACAGCTCCAACCGAGGCATGGAGTTCTGTTTTCTTGGAGCTACATGTGATCTTGCCAGGAGGAAGGCTAGGTGTACATTGCCATCAGTATCTGTAGACTGCAGGTAAGCCACAGACCCATACGCTTTTTCTGAGGCGTCATCCCAATCTCGATGCTTGTCCCAGAGCTGTTGGACTATGACCTTTGCTCGTGTGGTAAAGGGCAGGAGGACTCCAAGCGGGTCATATTGAGTAGCCAACACTCGGTAGATGTTTCTCATTGTAGGGGCATTGTAAGACACAGGCCTGTGTTTGAAGCCTAGGGTGTCGGAGTCACAAGACCAACTCAAGCCCAAGGTGGATTCTCTTGCTTCTGCTCTGTCCTGTGAGAGCCATAGCTCCAGCTTGGCAGATCTAGCATCAGGTGGGAGGTGGCTAACAACCTCTGGCTTGTTGCTGGCCCACTGTCGGAGGTCGAATCCTCCCGATGCTAAGAGGTCTCGCAGCTTGTCGAGCAGATGGCGGGCTTCTTGGCTGGTTCTGAAGCTCTGGAGACAATTGTCAACATAGAAGCACTTCTCCACAGAGAATCTGACGTCTTCTTCTGCCGTGCTGTGGGATGTGACATGTCTCTGTAGAGCAAAGGTGGCACAACAAGGGCTGCAAGTTGTCCTAAAGGGCAACACTTGCCACTCGTAAATGTCAGGGGGGTCGTCTCTCCTGCTGTCGCGCCATAGGAAGCGTAACAGAGGCTTGTCTTCAGGCAGGAGTAATACCTTGTGAAACATACCTCGTATGTCTCCGCTGATGGCCACGCTATGCTGCCTGAACCGAAGGAGAACACCCAGGAGGAAGGGACTGAGGGTTGGACCAGGCAGCAAGGCTTCATTGAGGTTGAGGCCCTTGTATCTGAAGGAACAGTTGAATACTATCCGATCTTTGCCATTGTGGTTGACAATGAAGTGGGGAATGTACCAACTTTCCCCTGTAGGGGTGTTCTCGGAGGACAGCTTGGTCACCACTTTCGCGTCCACTAGCTTCTTGACCTCTACATTGTAGATCTCCGCTCTGCCAGGGTCTTTCGCGAGACGCCTCTCCATGCTCCTGAGGCTGGGCATGACAGCTTCCTTGGGTGCCTGGAAGCAGGGAGTGCTGGCCTTGCGCAACAACGGGGTGGCATAACGAAGGACTCCATCCACCTCTACTCGGGTTTTCTTGGCCTCCAAACAGCTTATGGCCTCTTGATCCTCCCTTGACCTTGTGACTTGCTTCTCGCAACGGTAAGGCAGGACATCAAGTTGCCAGAGGCGTTCCACATCTCTTTTGAGTTCCAACTCGGCAGGACTCAAGGAAAGGAAAAGGCACTGTGGTGACCGGAGCTGTGTTTGGAGTAGACAGACTGGACCCTGCAACACCCATCCAAGCCGGGTTTGTACGGCAGCTGGGCCACCTGATGGTCCGAGACGAACAGGTGTGATGGGTGTTATCAGATGGGGGTGGTCCGCACCGATGAGTAGCAGGGGCGATGCATGTTCGAAGGGCTGCAGAGGCAGGTTTTGAAGATACTTGTACTTGCTCTGAAGGGCGGCAGGATACGAATGGTCAGCGAGTCCAAGGCGCTCAGCAGTGAAGGCTGCTTTGATCTGATATGTTTTCTGAGGTTGGTTTGCAGGTGACAGTTGGAAGGAGACTGTGGAACCAGTAAGGGTTTGTACATCCTGACGTATGGTTCTCAGTGTCAAACTCTCTTCTGAGCCTTGCATGCCCAGCTTAAGCGCAGCAGCTGCGAGCAAGATGGTTCTCTCTGATCCATCATCGAGCACTGCGTAGGTTTCGAGAGTTTTCCCTTGGTAGCGAATCAGCACTTTGGCAACCTTCAGGAGGACTCTTTTGCTGACTGTAGGCTGGTCCAGGTAGAGGGTTTCAGTGGCTGATCTCACCTGGCTTGGAGGCTCTTTGGGGCTGGCGTCTTTGGCATTCACCTCATGTAGAATCTGGAGGTGCTTACCTTTGCAGATACTGCACGGCTTCTTCTGTGTGCACTGCGCAGCCTGGTGAGTGCGTGCACACCGCCAGCATCGATGGTTGGCTTTTATCCAGTTAGCCATCTGTTCTTTATTGAAGGCTTTAAACACTGTACACTGGCTGAGGTAGTGTTCGCTACTATTACAGTATGGGCAGAATGCCTGTGATGTGGCTTTCTTCTGGGCGGAGTCAGCTGACGTAGTGAATGAGTCAGCTGCTGGTTGCTTGGACACTTCATTGGCTCCATGCAGTACTGTAGCGGAACGAGCAGTGGGTTTCGCTTCGCGCTTGCGTTCAGGTTTTGGGACTGTTTTCTGCCCTCTGTCTGGGTTCGTAGCAGGCGTCTCCTGACACCATGCCTCGTAGTGCAACCACTGCGACAGGTCATTGAGTGTGAACACTGTTCCTCGTCCTCTTCCCATCTTGCGACGGAACTCTGACCTCATCTCTGCTAGTAGTTTACTCAAGAGACGATCCACATGGGAACCACATCTTAGTTCCACTGCGCCTTCTGGACCCAGAGTAGCAAGCATGCCGACAAGAGCTCTAATTTCCAATAGCGTAATCAATGGGTGTTAAATACTGGAAGAATCGCTCACAAGGTGATACAAGCATGAAACTTGGCACAAGTGTTCATTAGGACATGCTTATCAATGTCAGGGGTGGAGGCACTCAGAATTCCATGTTGCCTAGCAACGGTTGCTAGGTAAAGCACTTTCCCTAGCAACCACTATCAATTATGCCATTTCTGATTGATTTTGTGGTATGAAGGCATCTCTGCCCTAAGACCTTGTCCTACAATCACTGTAGCAATACTTCAAGAAGTTATATGGCAAATATGTACCATATTGACCCCTTATGATGTAATTTTATCCACCCAAAATCATTGTTATTATGTGAATAATTCCATGTTAAATGATAATGTCTTTTTAAAATCATGTCAGGTGAAACTGGCTTCACAAATGTCTCTAGGCCTATCTTTATATACATGTACCAAATACTGCCAACTGACCAGGCAAAAAAAAAATCAGGAAGAAAGAATGCATACAGTATAGTACATGGTACATATGTGCTGTGTTGAGAAGTGTCATCTGACAGTGATCCTCATGCTTACCCCAGTATTATTCATTATTATATCCAAAGCTAAATGGACTAATATATTTAGGATGACGGTAAAATTCTTTCAACCTAAAGGGCCTAATTATATGTCAAGTTAAAGATAAGTTACATTCAAAACAACAGATAGTATTTGGAATGCAAAGACATGTGTTTCTCTCTATACTGGTCAGGTTAATAATATTACACCCCTCTACTGAGTGTACGTATATTGTATTTACAAAGTTAAAAGTACCAAACCTTTCTTTTCTATATAATACTAGGCTATAATATTTCTACTATCGATTACTATTGACTATAGCTAGACAGAATTTAAACATTTTCAATTGGCAGAATTTCACTGCCAAAGGCATTGTTTTCTTACAGTCAGCTTTGTGTAGTCAGTGCATTTGAGATGCGCATAAACACATAGTCTTGATATCTGCTCTATCAAGAACACTTCAGTAACTCTGGACAATTTGCACTGGTTTTAGGCAAATTTGACCAAAGAACCTTCCACCATGCTGAGCCAGTCCATCCCCACTCAGCCAGAGAGGACAACTGCTGATACAACACTACATGCCTGCATAGCAATAGCCAACTGCCCTCTTGATATGCTGTGGCAGGATAGCCTTGGTGAGTGGGAGACATTGGATCGCAACTGTTTAGAGAAGCCTTCTTTAGATAGAATCACAGAACTCACATCTTGACCATCTCTTAGGGAGGTGTGACATTAACAACTGTAGAGAAATATATGAATCCTACTATACCCTACCTCAAGACCTGAAGATGATGCTTATGCATTATGAATGTGTATTCCCTATGTTTGTCTAGTAATTGATACAATAAAGATGTTTGTGTCACAAGTCTTATTTTCTCTCGCTGACCCATGGGCACCGGAGGAGGTGCGTCAGGCAGCAATTGAAATGTTCCTTGAGCATTGTTCAAGAGTAACCCAGTCATAGATGAAGGTTTTTAAAGACCACACACATTCTTCCCAAAACCCTCACCATTTTGCCAGATTCACAAACATCAGCTATGGCAAAAGACTGAAATTGGTTTCCATAGTTCCATAGCTGTGGTGTTCACAGTCTGAGTTCCACAGCTAATAGTCTGAATGTAATTGTGAGTAAGTTTTGCATGCACGATGAGATATGCTTATGCTATATGCTTATGCTATAATTAACAGTAATATCAATGGTATACCACAATGACCGCTCAGCACCACATAGACAAGCCTAGTTTGAAATGAATATTCTTCTCCAAAGCTGTCACTAAAATGAACTTATACTTACTGGAATGTATTCGTCTACAATATAAAGGACTGTGCACCTCGTAGGAAGCTCAAATCTCAGTATACTTTGTATAATGACAATAAAGGCTTTCTGTTCTATTCTATTCTATTCTATTCTATTCTATTCTATTCTATTTCTATTCTAATACCATTGCTCTCAATGCGACACCACACAGGATGCCCAGAACCAGAATATGGGCTTGTTATATTTCCAAGAAGTAGAATTTCAATGGGCCCCAACCTGGCCACCCCATGGTCAAAACTGTCCTGATGTAGAGGAACCAACTTGGATTGCTTTCCTTTCAGCTTTCCTCTCTTTGCACAGTTCTCCATTTTATGTATGGATCGAATGTTTGTATGAATTGAAGAATATTTTGTTTTAATTTACAAAATACCAAGTGCCCCAACTTATTGTAAACCAGTTTATTGTATCTTAATATTGTAGCACCCAACTCACTATACGTATATAGTGAATAATAAAAGGCTACCAGGTCACAATTTACAACACAGCACTGTCCTAACTGTATTTATGTATAAAGATGAAGACAGGCCTGGTGTGTACTGAGACATATAAACCATATTGAGACATTATGTCTTCAAAAAGTAAATTGAAGTGTAAATTGTATTTTTTTCACATAATTGACTTATATGGAAACAAAATTACATCAAAGGGGCCTTTGTCATTCGTTGCTAATATAACCTCTTGAAGGATTCATGAAGTGATTTTAGGACACACGGTCAATATTCAAACATCACAATACCACATAATTGCTCGGAACCTGTTTTCATTGATGCTGGTTGCTACCGTAAGGAAAAGGGTGCATATTTGTAATATGGAGCCTTTCTCAGCATTGCTACAGTGATATTAAGAAAATGGCTCAGGGTACATATGCCTACTACTATGACAGTGCACAGGGCCTTTAGTAATACATTACGACTTGGTCATTGCCATTCTGGTAACAGCTAATTTATGATGCCGTGTCTTAAGGGGTTAATACCACAAAATCAATTGGAAACTGCATAATTGATGCTGGTTGCTAAGGGAAATGCTTTGCCTAGCAACCGTTGCTATGCAACATGGAATTTTGAGTGCCTCCACCCCTGATATTGATAAGCATGTCCTAATGAACACCTGTGCCAATTTTCATGCTTGTATCACCTTGTGAGCGATTTTTTCACCCATTGCCTACACTACAAGGCAAATCTCTCAAAGGCAGCAGTGTCTCCTCTTCGCACATCTGCTGAATCCATCACGCTGGCAATTTTCTTGAGAGCTAGCTTATGGGGCTGGCCATATCTCTCAGTCAATGCGGCCATAGTGTGAGAGTAGGGGAAGGGAGAGTTCATGTAAGAATCTGCCACCAAACGTGCTTCCTCGAGCTTCAAGTGATCCAGGAGAATTTGGTATCTGAATAACTCTGTAGAGTCAGGAGGTAGGAGATCGTCAAGGGCTCTCTTTAGACGAGTGAACTCGCCAGGATCTTTGGTGACAAAGTTGGGTATTGTCGCTTTAGGACCCCTGTACGATTTCTCTTGGCTGGGGTATGTAGGCGCTTGTACGGGATGTATAGGATATGGCTGCTGTGGAGGGTATCGAGGCTGCGGTGCTAACAGTTGAGGTTGAGCATACGCAGGTCTGGGTGGTGGCATCTGTGGCTGGGAATAACCAGCAAATGCAGGCTGGCTGGGCTGGAAGCCAGGAGGTGCTTGAGTAAACGACTGGTGAGGCTGCAGTCGGTATGGATTGGTTGGCTTAGTTGAGGAGTGACCATACAGTGGGATACTAGCTGATGGAGGTGGAGGTTTAATGGGAGAAAGGGATGCAACTTGGTCTTTCACTATCTGTAGCTCTGACATCATTCTCCCTAAGAAGTCAGTCAACATCTGGTCTCTGTCTGTGGGTTCTCCAGGATTCGTAGGCTGAGAGGAGGAAGGATAATAAGGCTGTTGTCCAGTTGTCTGAGATGACTGCATTGGGCGGTTGATGGTGGGCTGAGAAGGTGGAAGCGTCCGTTGCACTGCTGGAGTTGGATGAGGTCGCTGAAGTGTTAGTTGAGGTAGCGGGGATGCATGTCTGGATGCAGGACGAACTGAATGTTGCTGTATATGCTCAGTAATGGGCTGGAAACTGTGTTGACTAGTAGGCACTAATGGTGGCTACAATTGCTGCCCTTCCCATGGTTGGTGGTAGGGAGACATGGGTGGATGATGGTCAATCTGTGACAGAAAAGGACTAGGACGGCCTAAGTCAGGCAGCATTGGATCCACGTTGTGCTGTAGCGCAGGATGCAACCCGTCTTCGTCAAGAGGAAGCAAGAATTCAGCATGTTGTGTGAGGCGTTTCAGCTCTTGAAGTATGCCGAGCCTCCATTAGGTCATCTGGCATATATTGTAGCGTCTCTTCAGTACCCTGTGCTTGCTGGTGCTGTGCTGCTGAGGGGAGCAATGGGAGGGAAAGTCTTCGGCCACCCGTCAGATCATAATCTTCAAGATATCTAGGTGGATGCATCTGGCGCTTAGGCCTGACGACTTCTGGTTGGGGTGAATCAGGATGCATATCTTCAGGATATAACTCTTTCCAAGGCTGACACGAAAATCCGGCCCGAAGGACCTTTATTGCAACGGGCGTAGCTCAGGAACTAGAGGGTGGACTGTATTAGGAAATTGGGAAATACGTGCGTGTCTCCTTGGTGTGTCGGTCAGAACACAGGACAACAATGTGAAATAAAAGGGGTTTAATGAAAGTCTCTTGGTGGTAAGGCAATACAGTGAATGCAGCACAGCAAAGCACCAGGGTACACTTGAATGTAATTCCAAATAAATCTTCTTGAATAGGTCTCCAAATTAGTCATATTTTAAAGGTAACAAAAGGCATTTGTGTGTGTGTGTGTGGTCTACAAGGGAAAGAAACAACAGGAAAATATATCTCAGTTAAAACTATACTGGTGCACTAACACATACAGATACAGGACACATGACAATCATGGAGTAAGATCGCCCTCTATAGACAACTAGCGGTAATACAGGCAGCTGGCAGCTATGGAAAGTTCCAGCATCTTCACTTAAATGAGTAGGCCTACAAAATCTAACGAACTTCTGCATCAACATTATAAGCCCAAAAATGGTTAATAAAGGACAGATTCATGACACACTGCACTCGAAATGACTATACACATACATAGGTAACAAATATCACCGAAAATCTGCAGTAATTACACAGTATTAGTCAAGTTAAAATAAAGGAAATTTAGCTGGAAATGAATAGACAAAAAACGATCTCTAAAACTTCTATCTATCATCTAACACATCACATGCACAGGAAATAAAGGCTAAACAGTTAACATTTCGACAGGGTTACTCACATTTGTTCATTTACGCACACAGGAAAAGGCAAACTTCGGCAGGACTTCTGCAGCAAGCGGCATCAATTCAACTAACGGACTTACTAACTCGTACCCGGGAACATGAATAAACTACCTACCACTCTCTGTGCACGTGAATCATGAATATTAATGAGGATCACGACAGGGGCACATGCACAAACCCTGGCCTTTCCAACAATGGGCTTAGCTGAATGATACCCAAATCCTACTGTCAACAGAGAGCTTCAGCAGTGCCCAAAAGTGAGGGGTGCAATTTAACAGCAGGCACATTCCTTGCTGTAAATATGAGCTACTGATGAAAAACTGATTAAATGCCATGTTCATTTGGTTGGTGGTACTGTAGGTGTCTCCAGCCAAAGATGACATTAACTAGTGTCATAGGTGGCAGAGAATGCACTTCTGTGAAAATTGGATGATTATTAGATTAATTGTTTGTCTTCAGCTTCAAATCACTTAGATTAGATTATTCTGGGTTAAGGGTTGGTTTAAATGGATTTGTTACAGTACCATCTTTTGGCCAGCTTTTCTCATATTAAGCAGACATCCCATGCAAACATTATACATAGCTGAATATTATGCTGTTTAATGAACCAACTGTTCTTCTTTTACATCAAATTGTGAAAAAATATTAAACAAAGCAATGTTTTTGATGCATGCCATTCTAAATGTTTGTATTCCATGAGTACAAGGGTGTCTCTCAGGCCGTGAGCATTTTTTCAATTATTAAATGTATTATCATTTCACTTGAAATGGGCTGTCTTGCCAGAGGCAAGCACATTAAATGAAACAGTTAAATGTATTTCACATGCGCTCTTTCCACAGCTTACACTGTGATGCTGTGGGTGCCATTCTCATTGCCCTTCCGACCCGAAATCAAGGAGCTCGCTGCTAACACCGACATCCCACTACACAGCATGCACTGGAGACCACATAATGCCAAAGTCACAACAATTTCATGTTTTCCACCATTACACTAGGCAGGGCTAAAATGAACTACTTTCAGAGTCATTCGAATGTGGCATGAGTGAGAGGCCTGAGTGAGAACCCAAAAATTACCATGCCATAGTGTAACACAGCACAGCACAAGTTCAATTGCCTATTTCAAACTGCTGCCCTGAGATATAAAATACTGTTAATGTAGAATGGAGGAGTCGTTGTCTCCCGAGATTATTGCGGAACACTCACTGGCTGTTTCATCAGTGTTAGATGTCATTTGACAGAGTAAACACAGAAAAGGCCATACATATTCTGCAAATGACAACTCTAACAGTTCACCCTCTTGTCTTCAGACTCCTTGCCAGTGGCTTGCGAGGAGCAATCATTGTGCCACTGACATTCTGGGCTTTTGCATCACACGCCAAGCCATTCAACCTACAGTATACTTGGTAAACCCATCAAGTGAAGAAGATGTGATAGGTCAAGTCTAAATAACACAGCACTCAGGCACTCTCGCATACACACATGCATGCACATGCGCACGCACGCACGCGCACGCACACACATACGCATTTTAATACTTTTATTTGGATTTCAAAAGGGAGCATTAGAGGGTGAGAAAGTGGATCGCACTCTGGTTCTTTTCTTCTTTTTATTTTATATTATTTACATAGCAGCAGAAGTGTAGACAAACGTTTCGGCTGTTGCCTTCGTCATTATGGCAGTAGGGCAGAATTACAGATCCAAATAGTGCTGGAAGCTAATTCCATGGCAGTCTAAGGACTGATCAGAATCATAAAGTCCTATGGGTTACATTACACTAGTGTAAAATAATAGGACAAGGTCAGAATGTGCAGTTAGATTTAGGCTTCTTAGGAGTAAAGATTGCACTTCCTCTGCTGCCAAATAGCTAAAGTACAAATTATTGCAGAGATTGAGCAGTATTTAGCAAGGTTTTTTTTAATGGTCCACAGAGCTGCAGCCCACGCAAGGTAAGCCTGTGAACATGTCTGCCAAAAACAAGCACAATAGCTCTACAATTAAATCCTTGATTTGCTACCACATCCATGAGTGGCTGGTATCAGAATCTTGTGAGTGGGAACAGATGTCTTGTGAGTGGTAACAGGTGTCATGTGTAGCCTATAGGTCAAAGGAACAACCTACCTCCACAAAGATAACATTCTTATTTTCAAGATCAATGATGGTGATGTCCGGTGTATGTGGAATATTGCTGATGAGGTTGTTCTCATTACTATTGCTGTATAACAGCGCAGGTCCGTTGCAACGTTTTGAAGCTTAACTGGAGAGACCCATTATGGACCCGCGTTGTGTTATACTTGCGTCACTAACACATCACGTGACACACCTCACGACCTACCAGTGGTGGGGGCTTGAAAAGCACTTCTAAAAATGTGAATGTCGCAGAGCACAGAGCACTGGACAAATCTCAGGCTACAAGGGAAACTGGTGCACTTATCATTTGCGCTGGCTGGCGACCCTCCCAGGCGACTGGGACTTTGGGCCCGCTGACATGTTGAATCAGAGATGCGAGCACCATCTCTCGCACTGCAGTGTCGCTGTAGTTAAGCATGTTCAGGAGTTGGCTGGTTCTTACCACACACACGCACGCACGCACGCACGCACACACACACACACACACACACACACACACACACACACACACACACACACACACACACACACACACACACACACACACACGCACGCACGCACTTTGTGCTTGGAGTCTTATATCAGATTGATTAAGATGGATTGATTATCAACTCACACACGCACCATCCAAAGGAGATATAAAGATGTAAAATCTGATTTCAGACTGCACATTTCACAGTTGTGAATGCTTGCGTGTTACTTTTGCATATAGTCTGAGCCATAGTAAATTTGACAAAGGCTCATAATGTGTTTATTGAAAGAAGGCAGATGTTATATAGTAAGTGTATGTGTCGAATAAAGCAGAATGCCAAAAAGTAGTCAATAAGTAAATCCAATTTCCCATTTTGCACTGAACAGTAGATATCGACCAATCCCATTAACAAGTGACACAAGTGAAAATTAATGCAATATTGGCCAACTGATAGACTTTTGCTTCACTCCCATGCAAACATGAAGGCACCAGGAAAGCAAACATCTCTAACTGTGTCAGATGCCTTGACTATTGGCTGAGCTAGTTCTCATTGTCAATCGAGCGTTGCTGGCTCAAATCAAATAGGGGTGACATGAGGCCATCAAGTATAGGTTTTGGGGTTCCAGCTCCTCTGTAAATGAGGGTCAATGGCCACAAATGATGGTAAACTGTTGCCATAACAGATCATGACAGTAACAGTTGATTTTATTGGGTTTAGGTTGCTATGTTGGGTGGGACACTTCTTCCAATGTAGGGTGCACCCAGCACCAGAAAGTTGCATGGCACACCAAAATTAGCCAAATTATTGTGGGGATGATACCCTTTTAAGCAGTTTCTTCCCAGAATTCATGCTGCCCATTCACAAATGGAACCTTTCCCACAAATGCTTACCACCACCATCAAATTCTAAGTATTCATTATGACTGGGGAAAATTGCAATTTGCATGCATGAAGGTGGATCTTCTCCTTGTCTTTCATTTGGAATTTCCAGAAATAGACATTTCAAGCACCAAAACTTACTGACCTTTGGTCAGACTGGTAAAGTGGTTTATCAACACAAACTGATGAAAAATAGTAATATACATTGAAAATCCATAGATGCTATTGTTATTTTCCCAAGTGATTTACCAACACATGGCTCAAATTACCTGATGTCGCCCCCAACCTTCCATTTCTGGAACAATCTAATTTACCATTTGATCATGACAATCAGTTTAAGATTAAGTGTGGGCACAGCATGTCTGCCTATTGCTATTCCTTTTTTTTGTCTTTATCTCTTCATAAAAACAATACTACGATCAAAGCAAACACAGACTTGACACACACTAAGTACTGTTATCCGGTGCTGTATCTGTCAGGTCAGGGATCAGTTTGACACTAGGCATGGATAGAGGTTAATTTGGTTATTCAAGGCGTGGAGAGGCGGATTTCCATACCGCTTGTGTGACTGAGAGCTGGTACTTCAGGACGTCACTGACAGTAATTGCATCCAATTGAAGGCAGTGCTGTTTGTCCGTATAAATACCTGACAATGGCGAAGAGGGAAATGGCTCTCTTCACAGAATCGTGGCCGAGACAGTTATTGTAGACTGACCAATTTCACGCCGAGATTTGAATTGTTCGTCTCAATCAAGCTGTTTTGAGATGGTGGTCAGGCACTGATGGATGCACCTTGGACTCAGGTTAGTAAGTCCTGTGGGTGCCACCGCGTCTGTGACGATGGGAAAATAGGATGGTAAATTGCATGCTTGTTCTGTGTTCTTGTTTGCCCTCCAGATGAAGGCTCCCATTGGTCGCTCATATCTCCTTGAAAATCTGTATTCTTTCTCGTGGATCTGTGGTGCTCAAAAAAAACGGCAGCATTCCACAGCCATCACTACAGAATGATTGGATTTCTGTTCTACTCCAATCTTGTCTGTGTGTGTGTGTGTGGTTTTTTTTTTTTTTTAATCCTTAATCCTGTTTTCGCACACCGTTTCAGCACCATCACACAGCTCTTTATGACGTCATCATTCCTGCAACTGTTTTTAGGATCTTGTGACTACCCTACGCGTTCTGCATAGGCCTGCTGTCACTGAGGAACAGAACTGTTTGTTTGTACTCTGTACAGGCCCTGAACATTTCATGCCTCCCCAGCAGATGGCAGGGGCTTATTAAACACAGAGGACATGACAGGGGTTGGTGGAGGTGATGTAGCCTACAGTCCATACAGTTTGCGTAACAGAGGAAAATAGTCATGCGTGGGAATGCACAGAAAGAAGGCATGGAATGTACAGAAAGAAGGCATGACTGTTGTCAATTTGTCCAGTTAGTGTTAGGTAGCTCCATTCGGTTCAGCACATCTGAGCTGTTTTTGTTTGGATAATTTAGCAAAATAAAATAATGCTGCGTGGCGGTTTTAAGACCTGGAGCAATGTCTGGAAGCAATGTTAAAAGTTTGCATGAAAGGAGGAAAGTATCCAAAAGGCAAATAAAAGCATCCAGATGAAGCCTGCATATTAGAACAGGAAATAATAACTGGAGGGCTAATGAGGCACAAAAATCCATGAATGTAAAAATGAATATGGATAACTATGAAATTAATAACCAAATGAGTAGTTGCATAGCCTACCAACCTGTCAGGACACCATAATAATAATAATAATAATAATAATAATAATAATAATAATAATAATAATAATAATAATAATAATAATGATAATAATAATAATAATAATAATAATAATAATAATAATAATAATAATAATGAACTGTAATAATAATGAAGGTTTGTGAAAGTGGGTAACCCATATAGAGAGTATTACAAATCCTTTTGATAGTATTGGTCCCAGTTTTATTTTCTTGTATATGCTGCTTAGCACTTGAAAGGTCAATGATGAGCCTTACCCAGCATGTAACACCAGGCAATTAGAATGGAAGTTTCTTTGAAGCCCAGTCATGGGGCTTTTTACTAGCATCCTTCAAACATGATGACAGGCTGTCTGAAGATGAACTACAGATGAATTAATATGGCTCAGAGGGAACTAGCCGACAAATAATGCATGGCAGGGACCAAGAGAACAAAATCACAACGTTGCTGAGGTCTCACATCTTTGATATTCCATGAATATTGCTTGTGCATATTCAAATGACGTGTCTCTTGCCTTTTGCATTTTTACAAAAGATCTGAAGGTTGAAATTGCCTGAATGTTGAAAAGCACATTGAGGGGTCAATTCATGACAAATGGGCAAACAAAGTCTGATAAGCTTTGCTATTCAAATATGGGATAAACATTAAAAAGAGGTAAATTCAAGATTCAATTTGGACAATAGGCCTATAGTTAAGCAACACTAAGTATTGACCCGTTTAGAATTCAAGTCATCACCGACTGTCCGCGCATTGTTGACTCAAACACACACACACACACACACAGACAGTGCAGACCCAAAAGAGAGAAGACCTGCCGTCCTGAAGCGTGTACATTTGTAAAAATAGAGATACTGAACAGTACACTTGTTGAGCTATTCCGACAGGGAAGAGGCTGTACCAGAAGCATAGGAGATGTTTGTGGTTACAAGACATCAAAAGTACTGACTGGACTGAGGACACCATCAGGAATGCCTTTGTCTGTGGCGCCCAATACATACAGTTGAGGACGATATTATTAGCCCCCCTCCTGAAACTAGACATCTCTCTTGATTTCTGAGTGAGAAGGACCATTATGAACCATTTCTGTCATTCTGGAAACAAATACACTGATGTAGATAATGTCCAATGAGTTGAATTTGGATTTTTCCATTTTCACAATGAGTTTAAGCAAAAAAGGGTAAAAATGGCAAGGACAAAATTATTAGCCCCCTTATCATTAATAGTCAATAGAGTGCCATTTATGAACCAAAACTGACATCAGGCACTTGGATAAGTTGATAACTATGTTGGCACATGCCCTACCAGGGATTTTGGCCCATATTTTCATTGCAAATAGTTAACCTGATCCAAATTGTATGGATGTTGAGGATGGACATTCATTTTCAGCACTCCTCAAAGACTATCTAAAGGATTGAGATCTGAACCACAACATGATCGTGGTTTTAGTAACCTTGAAGAACATTTGAACAATTTTGGATTAAAGTTTTGGGTTATTATCTTATTGAAAGCTCCAGTGAAGATTTTAGCTTCCTCTATGATCATATTTTTACATGGTCACCTTCCACATTCTATCATAATCTTCTGTTTTTATGGTGCCGTACACCCAAACAAGGTTTCCTGTGGCTAAGGCTGCCACAGACTGATGCTTCCACCACCATGTTTAACTGTGGAAACCATGTTATGAAGTTTTAAGGACTACCCCTTTCTTCACCTGACAGAAGCAGAATTCATGCATCAAAGCAGGTGCAATTGAATCTCATCAGATGAAAACAGAGACTTTCAAAACTCATTTTTGACTTTCAAATGTTCATAGGCAAAGCTCGATAACACTCTGATATGCACCGCCTTTAGTAAAAGGGTTCTTCTGTGATGATGGCCCCAAAGCCCAATATGATGACGAGCCTAACAGCTGTCTTTCTTGAAATAAAAACTCCAGGTGAGGCCAGATCAATAACAATCATCTAGGCAGGTGTCCAATGCTTCTTTGGTCTAAGGGAGACTAAGCAGTTTCCACAGTTACACATAGTGGTGGGGGCATCAATTTTTAGACTGTGATTCAGCCTCAGACACAGGGAGTCTGGGTCTGGATCTGGATTGCTGGGTCCTCCAACAACATTGTAACACAAAGTAAACATTTAAATTAGTTCAGAGGTTCTTCAAGGACACTAAAACCATGATACTGGAATGACCTGCTCAAAGTCCAGTCCTTAATCCCACTGAGAGTCTGTGGCAAATGTCTATACTCAGCATCCATGCAATTTGGACCAGCTAGAACACTTTGCAGTGAAGATATGGGCCAAAATCCCTAGTGGGGCATGTGCCAACCTAGGTAACAACTGATCAAAGTGCCTGTTGTCAGTTGTGGTTCATAAATGGCGTCATATTGACTATTAATGCTCAGGGGGCTAATCATTTTGTCCTTGTCATTTTTGCCTTTTTTTGTTTAAACTCATTGCAACGATAGAAAAATGAAATTTCAACTCATTGGACATTATCTCCATCAGTGTATTTGTTTCCAGAATAACAGAAACAGTTCATAATGGTCCTTCTCACTGAAAAATCAAGAGAAATGTCTAATTTCAGGAGGGAGGCTAATAATATCGTCCTCAACTGTATCTGAAGTTATTGTGAGCATCCATTTTCTTATTTTGGAAACAACACCTGACAAGTTTCTCAACAAATATACGGTACATTGCTGATTTCACTCCAACAATGCACGCACAGCCCAATAACGTCACATCTGTGCAAACGGTAAAGGGGTTTTTTCAACTGTGAGACTGTTTCTGGCACCTCTGAGGTCCCTCTGCTGCCCTCCAATGGTCATAGACCTGCTTTGGAGCAGCAGATTATCACTTTATGAGAGACAATGCACTTTCAACTGTACTAACTGGTAATGCTGCAGACAATAAAAAATACTTACTGTATTGTTGTTTGAAAGGCGTTCTAGTTGCAAAGATGTGAAGCACAGAATTGTGTAGGCCTACATGTGCCATTTTGAATTATTGATGAGCATTTCTTACCAATCTATCAATGTTGACACATACTGGAATGGTGTCATGAGCAGAAAGAAAAATTGCACTATGTCCAAATACATGGATTGTCGGCCAATTGTTAACCAGAGTCAGCACTTTACTGCACTATGTCCAGTCTGGTGAAACACTGCCTGTTTCACTGCCTCCTTAAAGGAGTAACCTGTCAAAGTATTCAACTAGACTGCAAAAACACACAAGCAGCAACAACAATGAAGACAGAAAAAGTGGGCTAAATTAAATCATTTATTTACATTTTTTATGAGTTGATGAAATTTCAAACAGCAAATCTATTCTGTCATGGGGATTTGTTGATCATTCATTAAAACATGAGAAATAAACAAATGTAGTCTTGTATTTGAGATTTTTCACAGCGTACAGTTAGGGTTGGCTTTCTTTCCCCAAGTCATTTTCACTTTTTCTCACCTCCTTCAGTGTCTTCTTTTTTCTCCTCGCCATCATCTTTTCCATCCTCCCCTTCTTTCTGTGCTTCTGTGTCCTCTTCCTTCTTCTCCTCTGGCCCTGTCTCGGCTGCCACTGCTGGCTTCTCCTCCTCCTCTTCCTCTGACTCTTCCACCTCCTCGCCCATGTAACGCTCCATCATGCCGACACGTTCCTTCAGTGCCTTCCTGGACGCACAGTGGTCCTTCAACACCTTGCCCAGCTTGGTCTTCAGCAGCTCTATGCTGCCCCAAAGGCGGTTCACATTTCCCTCCAGGTCCTTTGTGTCGGGCTTCAGCTTGGACGGGTCGAGCTCGATGAGGTTGTCCTTCATGAGGATCTGTCGGCCCTTCTCCTCCAGCATGGCCTTGGCCTCGGGATACTCGATGAGAGCCTCCATCAGGTCATCCTTGGACAGGCAGAAGAGATCCGAGTAGCCGACACTGCGGATGTTGGCCGTCCTGCGGTTGCCCGCTTTGCTACCCTTGATGCTCAGGATGCTGATTTCCCCGAAGTAGGCCCCATCACCCAGCACCACAAACTGCTTGAGCCCATCGTCGGACACCACTGCCAGCTTCCCCTCTTTGATAATGTACATCTCTCGCCCGATGTCGCCTTTTCGGCAGATGTAGTCACCCGGGCTGAAGACAACGGCCTTGAGCTTTAGCACCAGCTCAATGAGAAGGCCTGCCTCGCAGTCAGCGAAGATGCGAACCTTCTTCAGCGTTTCCAGGTGCACGCTGATGCCAATCTCGGCCCGCAGCTTGTCGGGCAGGTACCGCAGCACCTCGTGTTCGTCCTGCGCACCGTTGAGGTTCCACATGTAGTCGAACCAGGTGATCACACGAGTTTCCAGGTCCTTGCTGACGTTACGGACATGCATGTACTGCTTGATGTTGTCGATTTTGGCCTGAAATTTGGCCCTGGCGGCATTCATGTTGGAAATCATGGAGGCAACGTTACCCACGATGGTGGCGAAGATGAACACACCCGCCAGGAAGTCACAGGTGTGGTACAGGAACTCTGAGTCGCGCTCGGGTGGTGGCATCTCACCGATTGTGGTGAGGGTCATGGTGGCCCAGTACAGGCTGAAGGAGTACTTAGTCAACAGCTCGCCAAACTCTTTTTCGTCCAGAGAAGGGTAGACCCAAGGGTCTGAGCCGAAACCAATGTACTTGGAGAAGGAGTAGTAGAAGCAAGCATTCCAGTGGCAAATGATTACAATGTACATAACCAGGGTGCCAATGCGCAAGATGTTGGGTACTTTGGTCTTTGTCTCCATTTTCACAAAGAATTCAAACATGCGGTTGAGTCGGAGCAGTTTGTTCATACGGATCTCGGGGTAGTCGAGGCCCAAGTAGAAGTAGAAAAGGTCAGTGGGTAGCATTGAAATTGCATCCAATTTGAATTGCGTGCTGGCCATATAATGAGTTAACGTTTTTTTCTCATCCTTGACCAGTAGGCCTTGGTCCAAGTAAGCTGTATTTGAGAAATGGAAGCACATATGAGAAGCTGTCCATGCATACAAGCCAATTGTCTTCTCTCAGCTACCTGCGCATTATACTCATGCATGTCAAAACAACTATTATGCTAATGTAGTTGATGCTTACAAGAATTAAAATTAAAATGATTACAATTATTAGATATTGTGTTTCTTCTGCAAAATGTGTTCACAAATGTACATGTATTTACCTGTCCTTGAGCGTACGGCCATGTCAGCCAAGTATACTATATCAGAGGAGTAGTCCAGTAAGAACCAGAACATCAGATATCTGCGCTGCAGTTCCTCGAAACAGGATCTGGAACGGGAACAAGAGAAAAAGCAGTCTATTGTGGGAGACCTCAGGGAAAATGTATTGGTAACACTTTATATTAATGTCTGCTTAATAAGACTTAAATAATGAACAAATGACGCATTAACAAATGTTTTGTAAATGATTTGTAAATGTTTGTAGATTTATAGACAGTACCTGGCAATGATCACTGTCCAGTTGTACATGACGGGGATTGTTATGATTAGGAGCCAGTAGTTGTAGAGTTCTCCCCCTGGATTCATAATAAATGGCTCCTTTGGTCTAAGACAAAAAAAGAAAGCAAATGTGATTAGCACTACAATGAGAAGACGAAGGCCTGAAGAACTGAAGGTCACAACACAAAGGTGTCTCGGATCTTTGCATGCATATACATACGCCTCTTCTTTTTTGTCTTTGTCCTTGTCCTTTTCTTTTTCCTTTTCCTTTTCTTTCTCCTTTTCCTTTTCCTTTTCCTTTTCTTTCTCTTTTTCTTTCTCCTTTTCTTTTTCTTTATCTTCCTCTTCTTTCTTCTTGTCTTTGCTGTATAAGGGGGGAAAGGTCAAACGTGACGTATGAACATTTGATTATGATGTTAATCTTATCGTCTGCACTTGCACCTATGTCAAACTCTACAACTCATGTACCTAAACAATGGCATTTTTTTTACATCTGTATTTTATACATATACAACAACAGGTCGACAACTCACTAAAGACTAATACAGAATGCTAAAACTATACTTAATTGAACCACAGTAAGTTCTAAATGACATCTGTGTTTTCATGTGACACTCACTCTTCATTGTTGTTGCTGTTATTTACATTGGAGTAGTGCACACGTCTTCGGGCAGTGTCCACCTGCACCCCTGTCGTTCCAGACATATGGGGGTGTGCTGCATGATATGGCTGGATAGCTCCATGATTACTCCTTATGGACGCCATGTCTGCTAAATCGTGCTGATACCTGAAAAAATCCATCAAAGTCCGCTCATGGCAGCATAGCCAAAGGTTCAGTAAAGAAAAAAAACATACACATCCGTCTCAAAAATATTCTGGGTGCAGGACCAGCAAAGTCACATGAAAATTGAAAATAAAGTCCGCACACCAGGCTCCTGTTTCTTTTCATTTAATGTGACGTTTCTGGCAGCATGCCCTTCATCAGGCATGCTGCCCGAAATATCACATTAAACAGACATGGTAGATTTTATTTTCAATTAGCATAGCCAAAAGTTACCAATAGTTTATTGACTTAGTCCCTTACAGTGCATAGCCTGCTGTCAGCAATACATGTCTCAATTACTCAAGTAGGCCTACAATAGTGTTCAGTTCGAGATGTGTTTAGAGAATGCTAGGCTCAATATGATAATAATAAGAAGAAGAAGAAGAAGAAAAGCTATCTTTGACCAACAACAACATCTGCATCAACATCAGCATGCATGCTATCAGATGTCCTTGCTCTGGGATCATACAACACCAATGGCTTACTTTAGTCCTGTGTGAACATTACTAATGCACATATCAAGTAGGTAGCATCACCTACGGTCGACTCACCAGTGGCTAGTTCCCAGAGCAGTCCATTATTTTATTTTCTGCCAGACGGCTACTGGGTGGCCCCAGAGGTGCTTCCGCTATTGAAATTCAGCACAGCCCCATCGGTGGATCTGTCCATTAAATTACGTACATGGTAGAGCGAAGAAGAAAAAAAAAAGATGATTTGACCTGTTGTTCAAAG
>NC_085872.1:20684501-20717001 GCF_034702125.1 Engraulis encrasicolus | reverse complement strand
AGTTTGCTCATTGACAAGGGCCCATTTGCCGTAGACAGAGGGCAGTGAATATGGAAATGACAAGTCTCGTATGTGCAATGATACCTGTGGTGCAGTGTTCAGCTTCAGGGCCAAGGAGATGTATAGACAGGGGAAGAAGAGGGGGAGAGGGAGAGAGAGAGAGAGAGAGAGAGAGAGAGAGAGAGAGAGAGAGAGAGAGAGAGAGAGAGAGAGAGAGAGAGAGAGAGAGAGAGAGTGAGAGTGAAGGGTGGAGGGGCAGAGCGACAAGGGAGGAGTGAAAGGCAGAGGAAGAGACACAGAGACAGGCAAAAATATAGGACATGAAAGAAAATTAGAGCACAACAGATAAAGTGACAAAACACATCCATCAAATCAGATCAAGAAATGCTTTGCTGTTGTTGTTGTTGTTGTTGTGTGTGAGAACAATTCTGCTGCAAGCTAGGAAAATTATGTCCATTCAAAAATCCATTACTCAATGGCACACTGTTGTAGCAGCGGTGTAAATGATGTGATAATGAGTGTAATATTGACAGAGAATCCTGGATGGATTCTTTTATTTTGTGTGTCTGCTTTACCATGGGAGGCTCAGCTGGGGCACCCTGTGAACAACAACAAAAAGAAGCATGGGAAGGAAAGTTAGGCCCCGTCCGGATACATTTTTATGTTGGAAGTTACACATAGATGTTTGAAAGTTAACAGTTTCTAAAACACAAAATGGCTGGTAGCTCAAAAAAGTATATTTGTTGGGTGCTCTTGGATGAAGGGGATCAGTTCAATTCAAAAAAGGGAAAAATCCAGGCAACTTCAAAAGAGGAAGTCCATCATTAACAGTTTTTAATTTGAAAACTCCTTAACAGGCTGGGCATACAGCCAGCCTTGAAATGATTGATTCAGTTGATATAGTTACTGGAATGTATTTATATAGGCCTACTACAAATAATGCTGACTGGAAATCGACTACTTAATTGTAAGACATTAAATATCAGCCAATTCTACCTGACAGTGTCACCTAGTGGCACTGCATGCCTCCCATCCAGGCCCAAAATTCAGCAGCATGCACAGATGTTTAAGCCCCTAGGGTTTAGTATAGAACGTCAAAATGGACTTAACATGTATTAAATGCAACTTACAGGAGCGGGAGCTGCAATTCCCTACAAGAAAACACACACAAAAAAAGAGTTAATCAGTTCTGCATGTTAGCTAATCCAATTCTCCACCCAAAAGGATATGTTTTAAAAATTACACAATGTGGATCTCATAAACTCCAGCAAGCAGTCATCATCATCACACTGTTATTCTGAACTCACGTGCTGTCCAAGAAGTCTGTACAATTCCATCAGCTGCACAGCTGTGTTTGCATGGGCGGCAATTTGCTACAAAAACACGGCAAACAAAACATGAGCACATCGTCAACTCTCTGCATCATCATTCCTAAGTATAACCCATCATGCAAGCATATTTCCATTTTATTCGTACCTCATTGCTGTTGCTATCAGGGGCCTATAGGAGAAAGATTGAGAGTGTGAACAGCTTAAACTTGCTTTTTGTATCAATCATTTCTACATTTTTTATTTTTTTGAGTAAACAGACAGAAAGTCTAGCAAAAAAAAACTCCTGGAAAAGATAACTTGTACAGAGAGGGGAACTTACAGGGGCAGCCAGGGAGTAGCCCAGGAGGCACATGACGAAAATAACAGCCTGCATCTTCACACTGTACATAGTAGAAGAGTATGGAGAAGTTTTTTTTACTGCATAAGGAGAAACACAAAACTCTGGAGCTAAAAGATGCTGTAAGTTACAAGAAAAAAGTCTTACTGTACCTTCTTTGTGTTGACTGCGAGTGCAGTTGAGTTCAGAGGAGTTCAGTGCTTGAGTGTTGAAGCGAATATCTAATTGCTGGGATGGATGCAATATATACCCTGCAAACTGCTCGGATCAGCCAATCACGTGAAGGATGCAGAAAAATGTGAATTCCACAGTCCTTGCCACAATTCCCCTTACTCTTCAAAAAAACGCCCAGGTGGGGTGTACAAGTCTTAATGACCTCATTATGTTTAATTATAGACTCTGAGATTTTGCTAAGCGTTCAACTCTTCAAAACTGCCAAACACATGAAAAGAATTTTTACCCTTCGCTTTTTTTAACCATTTAAGAATGGGGATTGGGTACGTGCCTCATAGTTACATTAAGGGTGGCGACTCTTTCTAGTTTTCAAAAGACCACAAGGGTGGTGGTTTGAGATGTTTGCCAAGCCGATATGTTTAAACTGAAACAAAGATGCTTAATGTATGAGTGTGAAGTGACTGTAATGGCTGAGTGTCTGGGTTCAGGGTGTATTTACAGCTTTGTGGTAAGAAGGCTGCCCTCCATCCCGAGTCCCCTGAAGATTATGGCTGTGACATGCAGAAGACAGAGTGCCCATGGCTCTCCGTGTTCATGGCATTTCATGAACAGAACACTTTCAACACTTTCATTGTCATCTTTTGATTTTTCTTTATTCTTCTTTATTCTTCTGTCTTTTTCTCATGGTCTAAGATTGTCTGGATCGATATCTCTACTTCTGGAGGGGATCGTTAATCATCCCTGTGCTGTCTCTATCTGATAAGGCTGCTGGCACACAATACTGTCAGGAGGGGTTTTTTTGCAAATATTTCCAACTGCACTCTGCCACTTCAAGTGCTATGAGCTCTTAAACTTTGAAGCAACAGATAGCCATCATGGAGCCTCTCTGCGCTCTTCTGTGGCCATATTTGAAAGAAACAGCAGCAAAGGGAAACTAGGTTTGTTATTTGTATTATGGCATTTTTTTATCCTTGGACACTTACCACATTCTCGAACTCAAAGCTTGTGAAAATACCTGCTTGCCTCAGACATGATGGAATCCAGAGTGGTAGTAAGTAGCAACTAACAGTTATCTCAGAAATGTGAATGTTCTTTAAGAGCCTTTCTTGGAATGTGACTTATACTCAATATTTTCATCTTACTAAATATCTTTGTTGTCTACAGTGTCTAAACACCTTATGGATTTGGTTGAACTTCTCATTTGTTACTGCACACACTGTGAAAGAAATAAACATCATATTTCAGGCAATTATTTAGTTTTCTGACGATCATGTTTACTTTGACACCCCAAAGATCATCATCTATGAAATTGTATGATAACAGGGCTGAACTGGTCATCTGGCATAGCGGGCATTTTCCGGTGGGCCCCACACCCTTGTGGGCCCATTTCAGAAATGTGAAAAAAAATAAAATAATAATATGCATTAATATACTATATATATATTTACATTTCTGAAAATAGGGTCCCCACGAGGCTGCGGTGAGTCAGTTCTGCACCACTAATTATGAGGGGCCCCCTTTAAGACAAAAGTGCCCGGGCCCTATTTCTCCCCCAGTCCAGCCCTGAAGAAACAACTAGTGACAAAGAGGGGAGCAGACAGCAGTACAGCAACTGAATGCATTTGATTGCAATTAAGGCCTAAGCATCAAACATGGGGTAAAGATTAGTTTGAAAATCTGTAATGGGGATTCATAGAAAGAGGTAATGGCCTATAATATTATGAATAAGATGCATTATTCAATTCATTCACCAGCTAATAAAGTCATAAATTGCATTAAAGCTAACAGACACGTCTATGCAAACATTTGGCACATTGAGCAACTATAATACTGATATGAGAAATGGCCATTTAAATGTGCCATACAGTTTGAGTAGCTGTCTGTCAGCAGTGTGGTCAGACTATGTCCTATAATATGAATTGTAAAACATGAACCACTGACTACAGGTGCTCCTGGGAAGATGGGCCCCTGGAATGAATAAAATATCGGGCACAGCTGAAGACAGTGGTACAGTAGGTAACAGCTCCAAAGGAGTCTCCAGAGATGAACACTGACCTACACTCCAGTATCTGCCTGACACTGACGGAGAACCCCCAAATCAAATGCTGACAAGCAACTCATGGAGAATGACTGTGCAAACTAAATTTCAATTAGATGGCGACGCCGCCATGCACTGCCGAGGGTCCAAAATTACACTTGCGGAAAGCGTATTGCACATTTACAATTTGAAAGATCACATACAGTAGCACACATACAGGAATATGTGGTGAACTGAATATCAATCTGTGCTTCACTCTGAACCCGTAAGTTTGGGTTCACCTGGTACAGACATGGATGATATTCTGGAATCACGCTAGGGACACATAGGAGGCGAAGCAAGCGAAGCGAAGAGAGACGAAACCAACCGTCATCAGGTCGTCGCGGCGAATCAAATGGAATGGAACAGTCATGTTCTTGATTTGATTGGGCCGCGGCAGGCGAATTCGCTCCTCATTTGCATAACATTAAACTTTCCTTAATAATTTCGCTTGCTTTCGCTTGCCATCGCCTCTCTCATAGGAATGAATGGCAAAGTTCGCAAATTCGCGTGTATGTGTCCCTACCGTCATGGCACCTGGCACCTGGCTGCCATGGTATCGTGTTAATACATGCAGAGGGGGAGACGTTCTTTAGGTGTTTTCCAGCCATCAGTCTCACGGCTATAGGACATGCTAATCCATAGGTCCATTCATTCATTATAGTATTTGTTCAACCACAGCAGCGCCTTAGCTGCAATCATAACAGAATATGGGTGGGAATGGTTGAAAGGAATTACTGTTCTTTAAATAATCATGCAACCCACACAGATATTAGGTTAGTAGGTCGATCAGTTTGAGCTTGTCAGATATAATGCAGGCCTTTTCAGTGTGTTGGTCTGATCATGGCAGTTTTTAATTAAGGACGGAGTAAACCAGTGGTAAAAAGATGTGTTAATTACTGAGGTTATCAGGAGGTCAATAGAGAGGAACACGTCTTAATTAAGCTTGTTGGAACAGGATCTAGCTGATATGGCAAGAAATTTCACTTACTGATGAGATCAAAGATTTGATTACAGTAGAAGGATGACGTGGGAAATATGCGTTCGTTTGGAACAGGCCACAGTGTTCAAAGAGCATGGTTTCTTGGACTTAATAACAGTCTGGGAAACGTTAAAGACAACATTGTAAGACCAACATGGAGATTTTTGAAACAGAAATGGTTGTTGTTGGTTGATGGAGCAGCAGTTATTTCTGGCTGCTTCTCAATATAATTGAAAATGTCTTGCTTATATTGAAGACACACCATGTCATGTAGAAATGTAGGATATGTCACAATTATACTTTTTCAATCATACAGTAAATGCATTTTGCATATACCTCATCTCTGGCTTATCTAGGAAGCATTGCTTCTGGCAGAATGTTGACTCGTGACGGACTGACTGACTGTCCATGATCAGATATATTTCTTGGCCTGTGGGCTGAAGCCACTCAGTTCAAATAGATAAAATAAAAAGGATAAAAATGAAAGTGCAGCATCCATCTGCTGGCCTATCTTAGGTCAGTGGACACATGAGTGTTCCATTCATTACCAAAAAGGTGGTTGAGAGCAATAGCCTACCTGGCAACCACTTAGGGCTGCACCGGTCTGCTCTCAGACAAGATTGGTAAACAGGAACACTGAGCATGACTTGACAGTCTTGGCCGTGGACATTTTTAGAATTGCCTTTGTGTCTTTATGTGAACTTAAAGAAAGGGGGCCTTACTTGTTTGATAAATCATCTGTCAAATTGTGTAGCAGTAGGCCTACGACACAATTGTGAATGACTGGTGGCGTCAGCACAAGACATCAGCCCCATAAAAGAACAGAGCATGTTGTTTAGACTGAGTGTCACTATAGTCTAGACAACATGTTTGAGGCTCTATAGGGGTCCTCCACATTGAGCTTTGAGGAGGCAGTCGAAGAGACCAGCCACCAGACTGGCTGCCTGGCCTAAATTGATCAGAGTGAACCGACTGCCCAGCCACAAAGTAGGGTGTGTGTGAACAATTTAGAGGGTACCAAAGGATAATGTGGTGTCTGCGTTATTCAAAACCCCCCCAAAGAGGTTGATTGACAAGCTTTCAATTCAAGACTTGAAAATAAGGAGTACACCAACCAAACAGTGAAAGTAGTACAGTGAAGTTGGTGAGTCAAATATTACATGCTACTGTCTCTAGCCCAATGATTTAAAAACTTAGATCGTATATATTTTTAATTGTAATTGATAATAGTAATAGTATACATTATGAGACCATCTTCTATAATTTGTAGTAGTTCAGTGTTTTAATGTTGATACCTCTTACAGGGAGCGACCGCACTGGAGCTACTCTCAGCTAGCCTGGCTGTCGGCCTATCTAATTGTCTGCTTCTGACGATGTGTCTTAGGTCTCCTGAGACAGAAACTTAATCACGATAACAACAAGCCAGACAGCTCATTGTTAAACACTCAATAATATACAGTATCTGAATGGTAATAGTTCTTGGCCCATTTCATATCACACAATTTCTCCTTTGTGACTGATGTAAGGGGTCTGACACACCAAGGCGGTAAAGCGGCGCGGAACGGCCACGGTTTTTACCGGCGTCAGTGAAAATACATTGAAACCTATCTGTCCTTACACACCAACCGGCGGTAGTCGGGCGTCAGCGGCGCGGGAGCCGGCTCCGCGCCGCGCTGCATTTGGAAAATAGAACTCGAGCGTATTTTTCACGCCGGCGACCGGCGGTGTCTCATTCAAATGAATGGCAAAGTAGCATGCTAGCTTTCGCTGTGGGGAGGGTTTTGAATAGGACTGGCCGCGCACGCCGACGCTGTCAGTGTGCAAGGCAGAGAAAAGCACGCCGGCCAAAACTAAGCAGAGAGACCGCGTTCGTCCCGTGGCCGTTCCGTTCCGCCTTGGTATGTTTTGGCCCTAATACAGCGTGCTCATGGATGAAATAACACAATTTGGCTGTGGATTTGGTTTTCATCATGCTTTCAGACTTTGCATCATGTTTTCTTGTTTTCTGTAGCAATGACTGCAACATATATTTTTAAGTCTCTATGTGCTAAATAGTGTAACAGAGTAGGTAATAGGTAGTAGTAAAACAAGGCAGCGATGTGAACATGTTTAGTCATTCATCTTATGTTTGTTGTTTTATGTTTACTTTATCATACATCTTGTTTTTTTTTGTTTCTTTAGTGTATTCTTTTAACTATGCCTTCTTGGCCATGCAATATTGTGGGCCTATATTTGCACATTGGGCACCTTTTAATTGTATTATCAAATTCTTGTATTATTATTCATTTTAATCCTTTTTGTTTTTAGCCAATTCCTGTCCAGGGACTACAGCTGAAAATTAGCCGTGTGGCTATAATCTGGCTCAATTGTATATTATGCACTGTCCCTGCTAAATAAACAATAAATGAAATGAAATGAAAGGTACGGTATCCATGCCGAATTAATTCCGTATAGGCTACATGTACAGTATGGGCTGTGTTGCTGTGTATTCATCAGCGTCCATAGGGGAGAAACAGGGGTGGTGCTCCCCACACTTTGTTCAGTTTCTCTATAGCAAACAGTATGACCATGATCACTGAGGAATTGACATGGGGCTGAGGAGGCATAAAGCAAGATCAGAGTGATGCGCTGAGGCAGCAGGAAGGTTCAACGACGTGCGGAAGATTTATCGGCAGCCCGCTGTCATTGATCGATGGAGGGTTCCCCAGGCCAGGCTCCTTAGGCTTCTTGATTAGACCATGGTTGACGCCTTTACCTTGACTCGTAAACTTGCAAAGGTTTTGCATGTGGAGACCTGTGCCTTTTTTTCATTGTCCCTTCAATGCTTAACTCAAACAGATCTGGTTAGTATGCCGAACAGGATATCTCACAGGTAATTTCTGTCAAGCAGGTGATGGCATGAGGATGGATGAGGTGATAGCAAAGGAGTCGACCAAAAGAGACAAAATCATCTAAGTAGGAAGCAAACAGCAGCCTGGCTCTCGCGAGACCCCTAGTGCTTCGTGCAATCTTCGTTACACTTCGTGAGCTCGCACAGTGACAATCCATCTGCGCGAGAGTCAGGTTAGCAAACAGCAGCCCATCTTCCCTTCTTTCTATGTGCCCCATACAGTGTGGTAGGTACAGTATCAAAACTCCCTTGCCTGACTACAGCAAAACGCCTCTCCCTGTTAACAGAGCAGCAGAGGATGCAGTCGTGTTTGTCAGTGGAGATGACAAAGACATCACTCTAATCTCACCTTCCAACATGGTGCGTGTTGACCCCCTTGTTAGTTAAACCCATCCACCGGAGGAAGATTATGGCTCACCAGTGGAATGGTATTCAAGCCTAGGATGCCGAGTGCAAGTGAGGGTTGCTGGAGGGTTGTTGCTTCCAATATCGAGGTGACTTACTGAGGCTTTGTCAGCTCTCAGCTTGGCTTGAGGGTGTCATGGCTCGAGCAGAATGCTGAGATATAAACCTCTGAATGTGAGGCATGTACAGTATTGGTGTAGGCAGGCATGGATGAAGCACAGCAGTTTGGGATCGAGCAATGGCTTCCGCTGTTTGCTCCTGCCTGCACACCTGGCAATGCACAAAGTGTGGCGTGTTGTGCATTGAAAACCTTGAGCATGGCATTTCCCTCTCGCTTTGAATCTGCATCGGGGCATTGTGCAGCAGAGAGGCTTACAGTGAATTTTCTTGTCTTGGCTTCTGGAGGCTCCCAGTTCCCAGCAGCAACATGAATCAGATACAGGGAGTGTATACAGTAGAAGGCCTATGGCCAGGTTTTCCCAAAGATTTGCCTGGTGTGACGGAAAAAGTCTTCAACTGGAGGTGTGGAATCTCAGAGAGGACCTCTGTTGCATTTGTATCTCACTGGACTTCAGTTTTCAACAGTCCTTGCAAGTGTATGCTAACTCCATGACAACTGAAATGTCTTCGCAAGGTTGATAGGCGTGCGCTTGAATTGAATTGAAGCTTATGGCAAGGCCCAGGACTCTGCAACAGCTAGTGGAAGATCAGCACGAACACATGAGGCAAAACATCGGTAGCATGAAATCGTGTGCTCATGATCCAAAGAAGCCACACACAGGAGTATATATAGTCACAAGTCGTCCTATGGGAAGAGGTCGCACCGGCATGTAGAGGTCACACTGCCTTGAGATCATACTGCATGGTAGAGTTCACACTGCTGAAGCAATCCAAGGCACAACAGACAGGAAGGTGCAGCAGATGGAATTGCTCAGGGATGACCGTCTGTTCTGAAAGCTGTAAAAGGCAATATTCATCTCACAGCACTTAATTGGCTGATGGGTTCAAATTACATGCTATAGCTACTGTATGCTGAGAAATTGGCAGGGGAATTACACCTTTGGCAACACATTGAAAGTCTGGTTTTACTAGCGACATCAAACGTCCCCATTTTGAGATGCTGCTGAAGCTTTGGACTTGAGGCTATTTCAGTCATGACAAGGCTTGTTGATGCAGTAGAGTAGACAGACACAAATCCTTCCATCTAATTCACTGTAAGCTTCTTAACAAAGTGTGCTTTTAATGGAATAAAAAAAAAAACATTAAGTCTTTAATTCCTGTCATTGCTGTTCTCCGGTGTTGTGACTTTCATGTCATGTTCATTACACCAATATAAGCATCAATATAAATATACAACAAGGTACTCAGGGCACACTCAGGAGATATTTAACACCTGGCCAAGTTTACAGCACAGCCGCATGCTGTTGACTTTTGCCTATTTTTGCATGACATTTTTGTTAACCCATTATATAAGGCCATGGATTTGGGAAATGATAGATAATGCCTGACTCACAGCAATGCCTGACTGTAGCAGCAATACATTTTTGTTAACCCATTATATAAGGCCATGGATTTGGGGAATGATAGATAATGCCTGACTCACAGCAATGCCTGCCTGTAGCAGCAATACATGCCAGTAATGTTCCAGCACTCACTTTAACCCATTGTGTCCTGGCGCGACATATACGCTGCATTAAGGTTCTTGAGATTTGAGCTGTTTTATTAAAATTGTGGGTATGTCAGAGCTGGATGAACACATTCTAGTGCAAAATAAAGACTCCAGCTTTTAAATGCAAATTATTTCATATTTTTATGTGCTTTGGAGTCTAAGATATTTAGAATTTAATAGGGAGAGGGCACATCTTCCCAAAAAGGGCTTAGGCTAAAATGGGTTAAAGGGGAATCATTCTCCAGTCTGGCGGCAGTCTGTGTAAAGTCTGCGAGGAGTCATCTCAGAGGAGGACTTTATTAATAATGGTCGTACTCTTTCCCCTTCCAATGAAATGTGTGGACAGTTTTCTGAATACCTTTATTGAGATTGACGCATTGCGATCTACTTTTAGTTGGGATCTCTCACCAAGCTATGTTTAGGTTTTAGGTCATATTCATTAGGTAACAGAAGTGGTTGCCCATTCAGATGGTTGGGGCCCAGCACTTGTCATGTTTATTTAAAGATGTGTTAATCATCTATTGCCACAATCAATACCTTTTGATTCTTTGAACCAGACTATTTTATACTCCTCATCAAATGTACACTACTACACTGTTACAAAATGCAAGTTTTTACCCTTATGATTTCAAGAAACGATTGTCCCACTTTTAAGCAAACATGATCTTTGAAGAAGGTGTGTACAGTACTTACTTAGTACTGCAGTGTTCCAATCTGCCTTAACAGTTTAAAACAGAATAAAGTCTGCTCTGCCTGAACTGGGAGATTATATTCTGTCTCGTAATTGATTCTGCCTCTTGCACTTAGAGGGTGTTTGGGTTTAAAGGATATGGTTTCGAATGGGTTTTCAACCTATTTAAGTGACACATCCGTCTCTGTAATGATGGGAAGTAGTCAATCTAAGCACATCAATTAAGTCTGGCATTCCTGCACTTATATTCCCCCAGATATATTTTAGGCCGTCTGGTATTCCCATTGTATATGCTTTTCCTTCATTCTATGTCTGAGTAATATATCATTCTATACCATTGCTATCCAGACTCCACCCAGTTTTATGCTCACTTCACACATCTGACAATGACACCGTCTGTCTCTGAGGTCCTCACTTGTCCAAATGATGAATGTCAAGGAATGTCCTTGAGTTAAATGAGCAAAAGAAAACTGAACTTTGGTCTTGATGTATATGAAATTGTAGGCCTAAAGGATAATGTGTGTTCCCTGTCTATTAACAGTGCTATAGTTTTACTGTACGTGGTCTTGTTGAAAGTGGCTATGCCCTGAATAAACAAATTAGCAGTATGAGTAGTGAAGGCAGCTTGAATCGAATTAGAATAATTGCTAGAATCAAGTCATTTGTAACATTAAAGGATCTTGAAACTCTCATTCAAACTTCCATTGCCCCCAAGACTAGATTAGCAACTCATTCTATAGACTTTACTCTAACTGCGGTAGCTAGATTACTACTTAGCCAGCTGCCTAAAAAAGAGCCCATGACTCATGGTTGGGTGAAGCTTCACTGGCTGCTGCCACTTAGATTTAGAGCAGATTGAAAAGCCCTACTATTTGTTTTAAAGCCTGGAATTGTTCAGCTCTAAGTTGAGTATATTACTGATTTAGTAACATCTTATTCAGTTCCAAGAAGGCCAAATGATCCTCCCAAAGCCCTCCTCTCAATTTGCTTGTCACTCAGCAAAGCCAGAGGGGATCGAGATGTGGTTTCCCCTCCTCTCTGGAATGATCTCCAGCATGTAGAATGGAACACTTGAATGTATGTAGAACTTCATATTAGGTGTGCTAAGTGTGATGTCAAATATGCCTCTTTTCCCAGGTTGTCTTGTTAATAATTTGTTGTGTCTGATTAATCGGTAACCCTTTAGAATATCTACCCTTAAAAAGCCTTCTAACACTTTGTTAACAGTTAATAATTAACTGATCATAAAGAAAATGAGTAGAACCAAACCACAACTAGAGTGGAATTGGAATCGACTTCTACTGGATGATTCTCACGTTGGTTTGCCTGTCGAATACTTCTATATTCAGTGTTTTCATGTCTTCTGGTCTTTGGAGGGCCAACTTCCAAGACTTACGTGATTGTGCTGTGTCTGCAGTGTTTAACATGGTATTTCTTACTCATTTGCAAGAATTTGTAAATGTTTTGTTGATAATTAGTTCCTTATTTATTAAGTGTTCATAAAGCTTTAGTTATACCAGTGTGTTACCGATGATTTTCTTATTACCATATGTTTTATTTAATATTGTAAAAGAGAGGTGTTCTAGAGATGAACTTGATATGAAACTACAGCTTAATAACAGTCTTGCCTACAACCATGGGGAGAGGAGACAGGGGGACCCCAGAAATGGGTCCTCAATATAGTGCATGTTTTGGGTGGGGGGCTTTTTCAGATGCCTTTGTCCTGGGTCCAGCCAAAGCTGTCAGCATCCCTGCCTGTAATGGTTATTCTTTATGGCATTGAAAAAAGACCAATTTTGTTGGAAACACATTCAGCCTCCCTAATCCTGTGCCGCATCTTAGTCTTTTGCAATATATTCATTCAGGGATACAAGATCAAGACAGGAATAAGCCGTATTCCATTCAGGACCTTTGCTTGGGAAGTTTCGATATAGTTTTATACATATAGTTTTTGCATAATAGTTGATGTAGTTCATTTGAGCTTTCTGCATCACTTTGCTGTGATGTGTTTTGGATTAACACTGCTATGAATAATTTAAAGACTCTCAATGTTGGTGCAGTATGAAGAAATTGTGCCCATGGGCCATCATGCATACCGTAGTTAGGTTGCCATAGCACGTTTGACTCAATTTAATACCTTTTAATATTCCAACAACAGACTCACTATAGGCCTACACACACACCAGTCTTTTGATGCTCAAGTTTATTGAAATATATTATCAAATATAACAAGATGCCTAATTCAGTTAAGTCATTGTAATCACTGTAATGGGATTGTCACGGAAAATGCGGCAATTACAATACAATTACAAAGCGGCAATTACAATTACAATGCTTTACTTTTGTCTCTGTGCATCTTTATAACAAAATATAATGCTTTTAAATGCCTTTTAATGACTTGTTAAATATAGCAGTGACTGTATAAACCACCAGAAAAAAACTCCAGGTCATTCATTCATGGTAAAGTTCCTCCTGCAACACACACAAAACAACACTCAGTCAGTAATTATTCAGGAGCTTAGCTTCGCACCACACACACTTTACATTTCTGATATTTCTCCAACTCTTCACAATTTAGCACGTCCCTCCGAAATGGCACTTCACACACTTCACACTCTGGGTGTAAGTAAGTGCCACCGCAGAGGCAGTTAGTGCTTGTGGAAAAGCAAAAGGCCAACGCTGAGTGAGTGGCAACTCCTTGAGACTATAGTGTTGACGCGTTACAGACACACTTTGGTGAGCATGCACAAAATTAGGGCATTAAACGGGTATGCCACTAATTTGGGGCTTAATACAGTTAAGCATGCTACACGGATCCATTGACTTTCACTAGCTTAGCGACATATTCCCTCTTTTAACTTGTCTTAAAGCAAGACAACGGCTTACATGAAAAATAAGACACTTTACCACCTTTATAAACCCTGGCCAACGATTTTAACTGTATTAAGCCCCAAAATAATGGCATACCCCTTTAATCCGAAGACAACCCCACTCATAGGCCTATAAACGCTCATATACTAAATGGGAGTCTGGGAGCCATTCACACTGACCTGCCTGGGCCTGTTGCTCCTGCTGCTGGGCTGCCTGCTGCTGCTGCTGCTGCTGCTGCACTGTTTCTTGTGGTAGAAGAGGTCCGGGCTGGAATGGTGGGATCTAAGACAGAAAGTCATGTATTTTTTTCTTATTCTTTTCACAGACATACAGTAAAGATAGCAAATCATTTCCACAGAAAAACATCAAGATTTCTAATAAGACTTCACGTTCATCACTTCACTTGTATCACCTTTGTCTCTAACGTGGAAGTAGAGGTGTGAGATTCAAAAACGCAAGGCTAGCAGTATCAAAGTGTTAATTACAAAGAATCTGGTGAATGTGTTCAAGCAATGGTACAAACAATAAACAAGTGACTCAAATAACCATCACTGTATTAACCATACACAGTTTAATATAGAATGTTGCAGATTGATTGATACTATACAGTTAAATGTGCCACATGTCAAAACAGATGCAGATTTACTTTTGGTTGGCAATATATATCCATATAGGCTATCTAACCTTTCTTGCAGTTTACATGTATTTTGATTCCAGGCCAGTATTGTACCTTTTGATTAACCACAATTGTTTAAATATGATTTTTTTTTAAAAATAATTTTGTGATACTATCAGCAAATCAAGGTGAAAGCTTAATGTTTATGTTGCTGCAGTGTAGTTTTCAAGACCGTAGTTGATCTACTGGTTTCAAAACCTGTAGTGTCAGAGAGAGCAGAGAGAGTATAGAATATCTCTGTATTGTGGGGCTGGGTGCTAAGTATGGAAAAGGATGTCAGATTCCTTAGAAGCACAGCTGTTAAATGTTGTCAGCATCACATGAGAATGGAAAAAGTTATACATGCACAGTGCACGCGCACGCACGCAAGCGCGCACGCACGCACGCACACACACACACACACACACACACACACACACACACACACACACACACACACACACACACACACACACACACACACACACACACACACACACACACACACACACACACACACACACACACACACACTCAAAATCAGTGTTTTGACAGTTTCACAATCCCACCTGAGGAGGTTGCTGAGGAATCGTTTGTGGTGGGAGGTTGAATGGGAAAAGCTGAAAGAAAGTTTGAAGGTGTCAGTTATTTGATGAATGCATGCTATGCATTTTTAAAGACACCATTAGTTTGCCTGAAGCAAAGATTAAAATGTATGACAAGAAATAGTATAGTCAGAAAACATGTGCCCTACATTTGTTGTTGGAGGCATTTGAGGGATGGTTGGGAAGTTCTGAAGCATACAAATGAATATAGTTAACATTCTTTACAAAGTCAAACAGGTATAATTATTTATGTGTGTATGTGTGTACATCTTCTTTTTACCTGCTGCTGTTGCCCAAAGTCATAAGGGTAATACTTGAAAACAAGAGAAAGCATAGAGTTACAATCTTAAAACGCTTTCAGCTACTCTATAATTTTCTAAAGTGAGACATAGATGTTTCCACTGAGCACTGTGCGTCTGAGGGATTAAACACCAAAGCTAAACATTGCAATCTCCCCATCTCCACCACCACCACCACGTATGCATGTAATATGATGTACAGAGCTACCAGGTAGGCCAGGTAGGTGAAATTGCCACTCCCTTAATGACAGGTGTAGTTAGTCAGGCTAGCCACTGTCTAACACCTTGGGCTAAACACGCACCACTTCCACGCTCTTCCGGCCTGGGATTTTGGGTAAGGAGTACTTGATGAAAGCTTGTGATGGATACACCTGAAAGGGAAAGTGGAAGAAAGAAATCAAGAAAGGAGCAAAGAAAGTAAGAAAGAAAGAAAGAAAGAAAGAAAGAAAGAAAGAAAGAAAGAAAGAAAGAAAGAAAGAAAGAAAGAAAGAAAGAAAAAGAAAGAAAAAAAGGAGACATCCTTGACATACATGGTAATTATAACCCAACAGAAGACTGCTGACAGAATGATCCTACTTCACACTTACTGGTCCATTTGGCCGCCCTCCTGCCGGGTTAGCGGGGTACCTCTGGGGAAATACCTGTGGAAGAAATGAGTCCTGTCAGACTCCTGCTGTAACACGTGACTCCACATGATGATTCCCCTGTCTAACATGGAACAATTAACACAGGTGAATAGATCCCGGTCAAATGGAACCGTGTGATACGCTACAAGAATAACAATGTTGTCATCTGCCCACACCTCCCCCCACCCCACCCCCTGCTCTTGCACGCACGAACGAGGCGATGCCTCTGCAAACACATACACACTTGAGGGAATAAGGTGGATTGTTTAATGTAGGCAGTGAAGCACGTACTATTTCCATGCTGACGGGGCCATTGAAGCCAGCCTGTGTGTATGGGACGTTGTTAACCTGTATTGAAACATGATCAAATAAAAATGAAAGGTTGTGCCGGTCAATCAATTTCTTACAACAGGGTTTTAATAATGTATAACCCGTTACTGTAACATTCTCATTAATATAGGACATGTGCATAATTTACCTGTGTGGTAGGACCTGCTTGTCTTGGAATATCATACTGAGGAAGGTAATTGAAGAAAGGCCCAAGCTGAAAAACATATACCACTTTTAGAAATCGGCATTAAAATTACTTAAAAAATACAGACACTGTGTTGAGCAATATTTCACATGGATCATTTTGGGTTGATTTGGCTTGATGTGTTCATGTCATGATAGGCTATTTAGAAATAGTGCAAGTTAAAGCAACGTGAGATGGAGCTAACCCAGATTGAACTGTCTTCTTGCTAAAGGCAGTTAGCCTGGTAACTCAGACTATAACCTGAGAGGTACAGTCTGGCATGGTACCATTACCAAAAGAGTAGATCCAACAGCTGGCTGTTTAACTGCCTATAATAGGCCAGTCGTGGCATCACCTTGCTAGAGCATTGTAATTGAACTATGTATTTTGTGTCCTTTTGTATTTTTTGCATTTTGGTGCAATATTAAGCCAACTGGCCAGGCAATTTGGTTTACTTTGCTACATTTAAATTTCAGTTGTAAGCAAGACATTAAGCAGTATAGTTGGCATCAAGATGGATTGAATGAGGTTAACATGGTATCTGGCCAACTGGCCAGGCAACTTGGTTTACTTGGCTAAATTTACATTTCAGTTTTAAGCACATTAACACATTTTGCAGTATAGTTGTCATCAAGATGAATTGTGTGAGGGTAGCCTCTTATTGCAGATGGGGTCGCCTGCAACCCTATGCACTATTTGCTGAAAATACTCAACTACATCATAACAACATTGCTATGACAGTACAGAGAGCTGTAAGTAACAGATTAAGACATAGCCATTACACTTTTGGCGACCGTAAGTTTATAACATAGCCGCTGCGTTAAGGGTAAAGAGAATGCCTTGGAACATTTCTCAGCAATTATGCTGTAGTGTACATTAACACAGTGGTTCTTAACCACAGGTACGGGCACCCCCTGGGGGTGCGCCATAGATTGCAGGGAGTGCATGGAATGTTCTTTGCATTGGGGTTGTGACCAAAATTCTGTGTGCGAATATTATAATTAGGCAAAATCAAAACCAAATTAAAACATGTTTTGGTCCCCATTTCAGTCATTAAGTCATGATTCATGTCTCGAGCAAGAATCATTGTAATTAATCGCTAAATCATTTTTAGTGTGTATACGTGTAGAAGTCGGAGTTGGGGGTGTGCGGCTTGTCTGCGGCACAGGTAAAGGGGTGCTTCAAGAAAAAAAGGTCAAGAGCCACTGCATAACATTCACATGTTCCTTAGTTGTACTTACAGGTGCAGCTGAAACTGCACTTGAGAAACACAGACAGAGAAGTGTAGTCCACATGGTCATACAAATCCACACTCTAGGAAACAGAGAAAAAACATTGGAATATGTGCCACAATTGAAACTTTGCTCTACAGACTACAGGTATGTCAACAAGACCATAGGAAAACCAGAAAAAAAAACATCAGAAAGACATTTACCTTATTCTCCTGGGAGTCGAATTTGAGGAATCAGCCGCCTTTAGTGGATGCAACCTCACAGGCCTTGCTTTTAAACCCTTACCTGGTAGACGTTTAGTCCAGGATCGTGACGATGTGCTCTTTGGTCATTGGGTGTGGGCGGTATTTAGCAAATGACCAGTGGTGAGGTGATGCCTGCTAAATAGATGGCCTTGTGCGCTGACTCTGGTGTTTAGGTGTCGGCCGGGGGTGACTCTTGCCAGGCCCTACATAATCACACATGGAGGGAGCCCGTATCAGCAGGAATCCTGTCAACATGGCTTGTTAAGGTTGCTGGATGGCTCTTATTATTAGTGTATATAAAATGCAAGGTGCTTTTGCATCTAGGAAAAGTAGTATTGGACTGGCTGAAAAGTAGTACTGGACTGACTCGCTGTATAAATTCCTCAGAAAAAGCCTTATTATGTTTGGACACACTATTGTTCGGTTGCTCTTCGCACTCATATGTTTGTGTTATATTTTTAGATGCGTCCTAGCATCTCTATAAGAGGGTATGTCCATCCGTCGGTCGGTCTGTCTGTCTGTCTGTCTCGGTCCGTCTGAAACGCATTCTCTAATTGTAATTCCCTCCTGTGTCCACAAGACGGTAGAGTGCATAGACGGACACATCTTTGACGGGCTGTTGGACTTGTTTGTTACTTGTTGTTTTTCTTCTCTTTTTATTCTGATCTCCAGAGTCAATTGTCACAATGTTGTTTTTTTTATGCATACTCACATGGTCTTGTTAATGTGTAGCATGCCCATACCAGCTCATCCATAATGTACATCATGATCTCCATACAGTAGGCTATGTCTCAGGCCTTTATTCATATTAGACCCTCTCCCATGAGGCCGACAGCACGGCTGAGGGTGATCCATTGCCCTGCATGTTGTTGTACAGCCTACATGATGTGTATTTGTCCCTACTCAAATAAACCACAACTGAACTGAACTGATGTACTCAGTATCCAGCGCATGTTCTGTAGTACCCAATATCTGTTTTGTAAAGTGCCCTTGGGTATCTTGAAAAGCATTCAAAATAAAATGTATTGTCATTGTGATGATTGTATATTGTCTCTCCTGAAATATGAGCTAATGGGTTCGGAAGACCCTACCCCTGTATGTTGGGATGGATTTGTCTTCAGGAAGTCTACACCACATGGTCTACAGTCTAGATACAGCACTCTGCAGGAATGAGGAGCAGGGCAGCAGCTCCTCATAACATGTCCTGATGGGATGTAAATGTGAATGTGTTTTAGCACTTCAGAACTTGTCATAAAGACAATTTACATGCTAAAGCCAATCCTGACCACTGTCCTACGATCAAACAGTATTGTACTTTTTGGGCGGTGGTGGCTCAGAGAAGCCTGTTACGCAACCAGAAGGTTGCAGGTACGAGTCCCTCTCTGCCTGACCCCATTAATGTGTCCCTACGCAAGATACTTTACTCCAAATTGCTCCTAGTGGCAGGGTGGTACCCTGTGTGGAAGCCACTGGCACCAATGTGTGAATATTAGTATGAATGTGTGGATGTGAGGCGTCATGTTAAGCACTTGTGCTTGACTGAGTGGAAAGATGTGATACAAATGCAATCCATTTACCATTTTTGAAAACTACCATTTATTGTTAGATTAGCTTCATGACAGCAACTTTTGGAACAAAAAAGTCTCCAGAGATTTGGGGACTAATAAGTGTCCAAGTCTCCATGGGCAGAATTGTCATTGTATCAACTTTGAAGTAATCCTACATTTACTCAGGGCAGACTATAACATGAACATGAAACAACTTGCCAGGCAATAATGTTTTCTGCCGCTAAACGGCTTTGTCTAGTGTTCTAGCATATCATACTGTTTTTTTCTGTTTTCTAAGACGAATAGTTTTTCATTTGAAACTGGAATAAAATATGTAAAGAAACAATCTTTGAAAATGTGACCTAGATGGAAACAGGTCCTTTGAATAATGAACTCATGATGGAAACAGTTGATGGAGCAGTTGAAGGTTTGTGAAATGCACTCATTAAGGCCTATGGGTTTCCAGAATGAAACCCATCAGTTTCTCAATAGACTGTGGGACAGCTTGCATATTTGAATAAAAAAGAATTCATCAGCATGTCATGGAGCCAAAGAGATTAATGACGAGTGCACTCAAATATCATGTGGTAATCTGAAATTCAGACTTTGACTGTATATGTGGTATACTTTCCTCTGCAATTTTCGTTATCAATAACTTTTCCTCACACATCAACACCCTTTTCTTGCCGCCATGGAGGGACAATTCTCTCATGCATAAATGAAAACACCATATGCAATGCATGTGACAGATACAAAGATTTATTTTTTTTATAAAACTGTCAAAACAAACTGCGGTATAAAAAAAAGGCAACAGAATGAGCTTAATGGCTTCCGGTGGGAGCCAGGAAGTAAGGAACATAGCACCACATTGTAGGTCATCCACATCAGAGCAGAGTGCACTGCATCAACAGGTCAGAAAAGATGAAGATGAAGCAGCTATCAGGTCACATCGTTGTCTTGGGTCTTCGGTACCAGTGTTAAGGAAATGGACGGATAAAAAGTCTGCGAACAAAATAAAATACAATAGAAAGAGTTTTTAAAAAATGGTAGTCATGAAAAATATCTTAGCCCCACAAGATTTTTACAAATGTACAGGCCTTCGCAAAGGATGGCATGACACAGTGAAAAGATCATCTTACAGTTTACTCGTCTTCCTCCTCATCATCATCGCTGGAAGGAGCCTGAAATGCGTGCACACACAGAAAGAGAGAAAAAAAAATCAGTTTCATGACTTCACCAACAGTTCGTCAGTTGTTTGTCCCTGTTTCTGACTGGGTGGCTTTCAGCTGAGCGTTACTCCATCTAGAGGCACAAGCACTGAGCACTAGCGCCATCATGTGGCTACCTATAAACATTGCCTCTTGCCTCAGCGTTGCATACAGCATAGAACGCTGTCGCCATCCACCACCAACCTATAGCACGACCTGACACATGGCCATGCAACAGCAGTTAACTGGGTCCTCACATGTGCACCGGCATCTCTTCCATCCTGCCAGTGACTATGTCCTAGTCACAGACAAACTGCATGACGTTGCAATAATAAGTAAAGGCGGTGGTGTAGTCTACTTTTTTATGGTGGGTATACTGTATATTTGAGAATTTTTTTTGAAGTGGGTATACTGTATATATTTGTGCTATTCAAAACAATGGATCAAACAATTTTAAGTGAGTATACTGAAATCCCTGAAATTTAGAAGTGGGTATACTCCGTATACCCGCTTTCTACGTAGAATACACCGCTGAGTAAAGGGGTTGTTGATCAGTAGAGGCGTACTCACAGGGGCAGCTGGGGCGGCAGGTGCGGCGGGTGCCACTACAACGGGAACAACAGGGGCGGCGGGGGCAGCGGGGGCAGGAGCTGCGGGGGCTGCGGCGGCACCACCCAGGGCATAGAACTGGAAGACGGCAGTGAAAAAGGACATAGAGAGCGGTGCAGGAATGGTGCAGAGAACCAAAAATACTTGTCAGATGTACAGAAAAGAAAACCAGTGCAGGGAATATAAAACATATGTAATATGTAAATGTAAAAACGTATGAAACACTGCATGGAATATAAAACACATGTGAGATATAACATATATAAAAACATTTTTTTTTCAAATGTGGAAATAATATAAAACACTCACGACTTCAAGGCTCTCTCTGCCAGCGGGCTGAGGGATCTCCTGTTTCACCAGCATCTAAGATTGGAGACACAAAATTAGACAACAAAGTACTGGAGGAGGCAGACTCACATCAATGTAGGTATTGCTCCTTAGTGGGCAACCGAATACCATTATAAGTCACTTTGGAGAAAAGCATCCACTAAAGGCAATTTAATGTAAAGTCATGTCATGTCATGAACGGTTGTGGGGAGCTTCAGAACTCACAGGGGCGGCACCGGGGCCACGAGCGGCTTGCAGAGCATCAAGGATCTGCAGGAATTAGGAGACTACATCAACGCACTGCACATTGACACCACATGCAAAACTGCAAAAATGTCTTCTGAATATATATATAAATAAATATATTTTAAATCGTTATTTGTTTTTGTATCTGATAACACTCACTTGCTGAATGGTAGCTCCAGATGCAGGAGCAGCAGCAACCTGTCAACACAACATAGGCCTATTTATCTACTCACACCATGCACCAACAACACAGCACCTCTTAGCATGCCATTTACAGCTGTCTCACTGTTGTCTAATACTTAGTGAGTAATATACAAAAATGCATTTAAAAAAATGCAAATACAAAAATGCATTTAAGAAAATAGTAAAATAAAATAGTAAAATAATAAAAATCAGAATCCACTGACCCCTGGTGCCTGCTTAATCTCCAACTCAATGTACTGCTGCTGTAAAGACAAACATGCATGAATCCCATCACATTAGCACACATTTTTTTTTTTTACAATATTCAGGTTTCTCTTGCCACTGATACAGATGGTGCACATGAGGTAGGCTACAGTATACTTACAGGGATCGTGGCACAGAGGGCCACCCCCAAGATGCAGGCGAAAACAACGGCGACTTTCATGGTGAATAGAGCTGCAACAGATCCAACAGAAGGTCAATGAAACTTTACACCAAAAGTATCAGCGACTCACTTTTAAAACTCCAAGCTAACTTCTTCCCCAGAGCGGCGATTCCTAGAAGCTGTAGTGAGAGCTGTCTTACCTTCTGGATGGTATGACCACGGTGTATGCGAGAAGGAGTGTGAGCAGAGTGATTTGGTTCTGGGGAAGGCTGCAGCTCCCTATTTATTTAATTTGTGAACAAAAGGCCTTCATTTTTGACAGTTCTTGGTCACCAGCCAAATTTAGCTTTCAATCAGGGAAAAAAAAGTGCCTTGACAGCTATTGTATATCTTGTACATCTTCACAGAGCACTTTGGCTTTCAGCATAATTATAGGCAGCTGCACAGGCAGCGTACATATGCTTGCTATTGAGCAAGACTATGACACGAAAATGCCATAAATCCTCAGTTGAAAGGTAATTGAGGTCAGTAGCGGAACAGCCTCTTTTCATTCCATGTCATTCAAAGAAAAGGGGTTGTACACACTGTATATATAGGACAAATGTATACATTAATATTTTCTTTAATATTTTCTTCTTACAAAGCTACTGATGACATGTAAAGTTTGCATTTTTTAATCTCTCTGACACATGCAATTTAGCGCCCTGATCTTCTTAGAAAAACAACCATTTAAAGCATGTCAAGTTTAAAGGCACATAAATGACTTCTCTCTGGATATTTTCTAGGTGAGATCAGTGAGAATACTCTTGTAAATGTCATGAGCAAGTCAGAGATTTGCTAGAGGAATTGCAAAACTGCCTCAAGACATTGATAGACAGATTTTGAGTCAAGACACTGCAAGTTTGTTTGGGTTTTTATTGTGAGGGCACAATGAAATGTAGTGAAAACACAAAACACATACTGTGGTGGTGTCTATATGTTTTATAACGTGACAATAAGTGGATACATGCCGCAGAGAAAGCCAAATGTGATTCCACTGTATATAACATTGGCAGGGTGATCGCAGTGCACCCAAATTTGTGTGCAGAGATGTGTGAAATAGCAATGCTTAATAGATACGATATATATACTGATTACCCCCTATGTACATGCATACATTTACTAAACAGAGCATATTAAAAACTGTATATCATTGACCATTATTGTGCTTGATGATGTGCATTCAGGATTAAATTAGGTCAGTGATTTATCAGTACACAATAAATGTATACTGTATCCACATAATGTGCATCTTGTAATATCTTATAATGTCTTGTGGAATGTAACGACCAGCTCACATCCAGCTTTAGATAAATCAATAATTAAAACAGTTTTCTTACAAACAAATTAAACATTTTATCATTTAAAAATGTTATCATTTAACTCAAAAATTATTTCACTGCCAAAACAGGTAGGCCTGTTCCCATGACATCCTGTCTCCATGGTGGTTCAGTCGTTGGGGTCTGTGTTGTGAGCTGTGTGTCTGCCGAGGTTGGTGCTTCATTGGGCTGATGGCTGGCGTTTGGTGCTTGCACACTTGCTGTGTCAGTGGGGTGTAGGTGCTTCTCAAGGCCTGCCAGCGTAACCTCATGGGCAGGAATGGCCACTGGCACAGGCACACCCGCTGTCACCAAAGAGGGATCATTCACTACTATGCCAGGCATCTCTGCTGGCAGTGGGCCAAAGGGCAACAAAGGCCCAAGGGGCATCATTGGGTTGACAGACATGACTGGATGGAGAGGCTCCGCACTGGGGATGGCGACTGAAGCCTGAACCCTTGTGTTCCCCTGCTGCATTCTCGTCTGCTTTTGGACATGAACAGAAAGGGAATCAGGGGTGAGTTTCTCAAAAGAGAAGTTGTTAGCAACTTCGGTAGTTGCCAATGGGAAAATGCATTGAAAGCAACAAAGTAGCTAATGTAGTAAGCAACTTTGGTTTTGAGAAATTCACCCCAGGTCAGATACCTGCTAACATCCTGTAACACCACTGAGTTTTAAAACATGCATACCACATGTTTCGACATGTGTAAGTGTTTTGCTTACTTACTTCGAGTTCTTCAGAGCTGACCCCACCCGATGCTCCAACCTATAGAAAGCAAATAATCCCTACATGTGTTAGCTGGTGGCAGGATGAGGGTTCCATGATGTGACTTTTCTGGTTCAGAAATGTATTATTAAAAAGCCATAGGTCTTAGGGATTACCTACCATTAGTGGTGTGTCAAAATACGGTGGGACCTACGCCGGAGATACGGGCAAATACATAATTTGCTCATCTGTGGTGTGTTATTTTTGTTCAACTCATAGTTGCTTGGCTAATTACAGACGTCAATGAGATCATGTCAGAACCAATATAGAGGCAGCCATATCCTATTGAGGCAATATGCGGCACTCATATAGGGTCCGCCTAGCCCAGGTTTAGATTATTTTGACAGGGGGGAACATAGCAATTTGTCAGCGCTGCCATTTCACCGTGACTGATATTTTGGAGCACCCGTTCAGTTCGCCTCCCTCCAGCACAATTTGCGAGCCCATACATACACAGACGGCCGTGAGACATATACTATGTATGAAGAAACCTGTTCTGAAGTACCTGTTTAGTCTGCTGCTGCTGCTGTTGATGTTGATGTTGTTGTTGCTGTGTTAGGCTTGGATCTCCTGGCTGGGGCAACTGGGAGCCTTGGGACACAGCAGCCCCATGCTGTGGGAACTGTGGGAACACAGCCGGGACCAGCACGACTCCGTACGGGGTGTACTGGAGAGCATAGAATAGACCAGTGATTTTCAACCTATGGGCCGGGGCCCACTGGTGGGCCCTGAAGGTATTCCAAGTGGGCCTTGAAATCATTTTCTACAAATTATAATCATATTTTGGTGTGTGTTGCTATTGATTTATTTGAGTTTTATTCTTTATTGGGTTAGAAGTGGGCCCTGAACATTTGTGACCATTTTGAGTGGGGCCCCACGTTGGAAAAGGTTGGGAACCCCTGGAATAGACATTAGCTTTGCTCATGTGGCTCAATACAGTAGTTATCATAACATTTTAATTAGGCCTCTTGCTCAGTGTAGCATCCTGTAATGAGATGCATGTGTGGTCCTAACGGTAGAATAAAAGGATTGATGAGGTCGATGAGTTCTTTGGGAAAGTACACTGACAAGAGCGATCAAAACGTTCATCTGTGTATTGATATAGTGTTTTAATATTGCATCCAATATATCACTTTGTCTTCAAAGTGTGGGCTTACAGCTCTTCAACAGATTTTAATGTCTGGTTTCCTAACACATCACATATCCCATCCTGTGTGAAAGGGTGACCGCAAACATGGAGCCCCCCCTACCTGCTAAACATTTTGAATCCACATTATACATCATCAAGCGAAACATCTCAGAGCCAAAACCTTAGCACAACTGCCGGCGGGCTGCATAGCTCAAGTTAATGAAGATTTGTTTTGGATGGAGACCAAGTGATGCAGGTCTTGTCTTGAACGACGCAACGATCCGCTGCGAGGTGCACCCCGCAACCCCGTCAACACCTTCATGCCAAATAAAACTCTCCCACATACACGACACGGCACAGGGTCATTGCCAAAGGCAAATATGAGTACATACAATTTGGAAATGCCATTTTGAGTTCTCTACTGCAGTTTATAAATTATTTAAAGTTTTTATAGTCTCATGGTTACAGTTACCAAATAATTAGTGGTCTTCGTAAAGTCCACTTCATGGCATCATTAAGTCACAGTCAAAATATACCCATATATTTACCTGTGGGATGTAGACCATGAAGCCCTCAGGCTGACCGAGCAGGAAGCCATGTGGAAGCCTGTACTGTGGAATTATGGGGGACTGAGGTCCAGCTTGTGGAAACTGGACTGTGGGAAGAAGAGCCTGTGTTGCTGAGCCTGTGTGTAGCCCAGGGGTGGGTGCTGCTGGTTTAGGGGGAGTTGTAGACTGCGGCTGAGGCATATGCACGTCAGGCATAACCTGCAGATGGATGTCCGGCTCAGGCCTTTGGCCCTCATGCTCTCCCATTGGGACGTCCCCTCTCGGCTCAGATTGAGTGGCATCTGCAGCTGCAAGCTGGGGATGCATTTGGCACAGCATCAACTTCAGCGACTAACACATCTCATTTCAAAACTAGAAATGCAATCACAGAGTGCAGACCTCCGCCAAGGAAGCTGTTTGATAGAACATTTGACTATGTCACACCCTATTTTTTTGCCAGTCTTTCTGCTTTGTTTGGTTGTCTGTGGAGTTAGGAACTGGAATGTCAATATCCCGCAATGGTCAGGAATCTTTTGTTAAATTCTTGGATCCGGATTGTGAGCTGGATCACCACTAACATTTAATCCCTTTTTTCTTTGGTCATTTCCAACAACTCCACTCCAATTTCAGCCAAATCCGCTCATAACTTTTGGAATTATCCTGCTGACAGACAGACAGACAGACAGACAGACAGACAGACAGACAGACAGACAGACAGACAGACAGACAGACAAACCAACGCTACCGTAGACATAACCCCCTTGGCGGAGGTAACAAAGATTCATGAGAAAGCAGCCTCGGTGTGATGAGCAGAACCTCAGAATTGGAGAACGACTGGTGATGAGAAATTAAGAAGCACTCACCGGAACACAAGACACTGCAGACGCCAGCCAACAAAACACAGCAAACAAAATCACCCCGTTCATGTTGGGCCCTAAAGACCCAATCCTGCAACACAAAACTTTGATGGAAACCTACTTCTTTCTCTAGAGATAATTCGTATTGCAATACAAAAGCAATTACTATGCCTAAATAAATAGTCTCTTCGACTGAAAGACTACCAATTGTGTTGATCAATTAGAGCCAAGGGAAGAGTTGAGAAATATCTGGTGAGAGTATCACCTTTAAATGCTACCCTCGTCCCACCTTGTCCAATCAGAGTGTGTGGGATCTGTGTGCCATGGAAGACTGACCACACACCACAGCCAAATTACTTCTAACTCATTTTGAGCATTCTCCAGACATGACCTTTATCAGTAGGGGCACAGCACAGCATTTTGCAAAGTCTCCGTTTACTGGGAACTACTCACTCAGGGTAAGTTTCACGATGTGGTCTTGGAACCACACTTGAGGCTTTTTTGATACAATGAGCAATGGAAAAGTACAACCTGGGTAGTGTGGCATTTGTAAATGCAGACAAACAAGGTTACACCTGCCTAAACACATACGGTATTGTTTCAAAACATCCCTGGTTTAACCCCTTAGCGTAGAGCCTATGTTATAACCTTGCTGTCACCAACATTTTAATGGCTATTTCTTAATATGTTACTTAAAGGTATGCCACTATTTTGGGGCTTAATACAGCTAAAGTTGTTGGCTGGGGTTTATAAAGGTGGTAAAGTGTCGTATTTTTCATGTTAAGCGTTGTCTGAAAGTCAATGGATCACTAGCATGTAGCATGCTACACGGATGCATTGACTTTCACTAGCTTAGCAACATGCTCCCTCTTTTAACTTGTCTTAAAGCAAGACAACGGCTTACATGAAAAATAAGACACTTTACCACCTTTATAAACCCTGGCCATCGATTTTAACTGTATTAAGCCCCAAAATAGTGGCATGCCCCTTTAAGGCTCTCGTATTGAATGTTGTTATGATGTAGTTGAGTATATTCAGCAAATAGTGAATAGGCCCGCCGGTGACCCCATCTGCTCTCAGAGGCTACATCGCTATGTGTGGCTCCAATTATATTTTGGTGGAGACACCAAATGTCCCCTTTCCTGTCCTGCGATTGGTAACCATGGCACTGGGAGTCTTGTTCTGTCATGCCATTCAACTGTCAGGCCACAGGGTGGACACACTCCTGTCAGCACAGCCCACAAGAGAAATAACGAGCAGTCTACCTACTGCAGGGACCACCTCATACATTTTATGTCCTTGGTGGTGAAGCGTGCCATCAAGAATTCAGAGTCAGTATCAGAGCCAGTGACAGACTACTGAAAGTTTTATTTAAGCTAGAAAATGCATTCATATACTTCATATACTATGTTATTCTAATTTCCTGTAACACACGCGTAACGCTACCTTGCCACAACCACATCCACAAACCTTGCTTACACTGCAGTAACGACCTGTCAGAATCTGCTAACAGCACCTCATTAGTAAAGCCTGATGAGGTAGATAAGGCCCAGTGAGTACGTGCAGTACATCAGTGGCGTCTTTGGTGTCTGTCGTACCGTCTAGGCCTCCTTCCTTTTGTGTTCTCTGGTTATGCATGTCTTTATGCTGCACCCAAACCACAAAACTTGTGTGCCTCTTTGACAGGGCCGGCCCGAGGCACAAGTGAACTATGTGGTCGCTTAGAACCCCCACAACACCAAGGGGGCCCATGAGTACCGAGCGAAGAGGGAGGGATGAGTCTGGATGGTTCTGATTGGCCACATGTCCTTTTAGTTATTCACTGTGGATAAATGTGTCTGCTAAATGTTATATAGCATAAATAACAATGATATGTTGTGGCTAACTTCATTGTTTATCTACTTAAATAGATGTGTAGCGTGGACTCTGAATATTGTTGTGCTTTCTAATTTACTGTATCTAACATAATAATAGCATTAAAATGATTAAACCTCTGAAAATCAAGAGGGCTTCCCCCTGTGGATTTTCAGGTTGGTAATCAAAGCATCCGATGCTGAGTAGGTGGTGGCACGGGGGCCCCCTGATGAAATTTTGCTCAGGGGCCCCATAAAGGCTCGGACCAGCCCTGATCTATGAGCTGTGATCAATCTGTGTTGATGAAACACCGAGGCCACAGAGAGGAACTGCCTTCAGCCTTCACACAGGAATGTCCCTGCGCCAACAGGCTGAGACAAGTCTGGAGACCCAGATTTCAGCAGAGCAGAGCTGGGGGCGCCACAGAGTCTTTGCAACAGTGCAAGCTAGAGTTCAGATATTTACTGATTGTTTGTTTTTCAAATGTCACGATTTTTTTTTTAGCGCATTTAGGCATTTGTCTTAAAGGGTGATAATTACTTCATATAATATGATTTGAAGAGGTGGGCACAGCATAATTGAGGTGTGTGCTGTGCATCAACTTGAAAATTAATACGAAATTGCAAGCGCTTGGAAAGGTGGCACACCTAGAGCAGCTGGCACTTGCCATACTGTAATTGGCTGTCTTGGCAGCACCCAGCCGCCTCCTTCCAAGGCCAATGAGAAGCCTCACCCACGCTAATCCACAATAGTTATCAGTCGGTCCCACAAGGCTCTAATCCTGTGTAGGCAGCGGCTCATGTCAACGGCCACCATATGTCATCCTCTGCTGCGCTGCATTGCGCTGTCAAGGCTATGCAGTGGCGGAACAATTGCCCAGAGGGCCCCAGGTCAAGACACTGATAGGGACCCCCCCGCCCACCATACGGCCTGCCAAGGGCCCCCACCACCAATACAGGAGGGTCTTGGGCCCTGGGGCAATTGCCCTGTTCGCTCCCCCTATAGCTCCACCCCTGAGGCTATGCCTAAGACCTGTCAGCCTAGTTGCTTGACAGAAGAGCCCACTGCCCAGAGACGAGGAGAAGGTGTACTCAACCATGCAATATGCACCTGCACCTTGCATGCAGACAAGTGGTCTGCCACTCTGTGTCACTTTTTTTTCAAAAACAGGTGTATTCTCTTTCACAAAGAAGTGTGAAAAACAACCAAAACCACTGGGAATTATGGCTGATCTAATGAGTAGTGAATTGTAGCATGAGTTGTAGGGGATAGGCCTACATACTGTATACACAGTGAATTGAAAATATTACATGTTGAAACTGAACTGAAAATATTGCATGCTGGAAAACAGATGTTTAGCTACAATACACTGTGCTTTTTGGAAAAAGGCAAAGCGAAAATGTATTAAGTGAATTTGTATTATTATTTTAAGAATAGTGTTCACAAGTTATAGTGTACCATTAGGTAGCTTGACAAAATCAATGGAATCAGATTCAGATTCGAATTCAGAAGATCAGATTGTCAAATATCACGTAATTGATACTTTCCTATCTATTTAGTCCATATATATATATATATATATATATATAAGCCTCAATATATATATACAGTATATATACAGTATATATATATATACACGGAGAGAGAGAGAGAGAGAGAGAGAGAGAGAGAGAGAGAGAGAAGGGGGAGTGTGTACAGAGTCTGCAGTAGACGGTTCAGTCTGAGTGGAAGTTGTCTACCCATTGCCTCCTACGGCAGTGGTGGTGGTGGGAGTGGCGGCGGTGGTAGGTTCAGGAGTGGGTGCAGGGGCGGGCGTGAGATGGGGCTCTAGCCAAGGGAGGAGAGCTCAGATGAGGAAAGGAGCAAGTCTTGCAGGGTAGACTGGCACAAGGACAAGTAAAGGTGGAACCTCTGCCAAACATCAAGTTCACTGGTGTCATGCTTAGACTTGAGTTACAAGGAACATCAGCCTCAACCTCGATGAACCCTAAGTTAGACTATTACATAACACAGACAGATAACTGTCTACAATTATTGGAATTATCACAAATGAGACTTATTACTCTGAGGAGTCTACCCATCAGGCCACAGGTAGTTCAGCTGTCTATTGTGCACTACTAGCTTCAAGAGTAATTCAGACACCGATCTATTGCAGTGGTATTGAGAGGAGTAGAGTAGAGTAACTTTATTGATCTCGTCGGGAAATTAAGGAGTCAAGTAGCTTACATAAATACATGTAATGCCCACATGGACATTTCAAGACACATGTAGGCCTAATACAGGTAATAGCCAGGGAGGGAGAAAATAAAGACTACTGAAAAAAATGAAAAAAGGCAATGTGGAAAAACATATTCTGTGAGTTGGGGTAGACAAATGGGCAAAAAACATACTCTGTTAGTTGAGGTAGACAAGATTAGCATGTGAAAAAGGAGAGAAGTGCCGCACACTGAGTTGCACAAATAAGTCTTTAATGTGACCGTTGCTACGTTTACATGAGACATTTAATTCGGAATTAACTCACTGTAATTCTGAATAAATCTTAATTCCGCTTTGAAAACGCCATGTAAACACTTCACAATTCGGAATTAAATGAAAGATCAAAGTAAACTCGGCAGAGCTATTTAATTCTGAATTATTAATCGGAATTAAAAACGTCATGTAAACGTAGCCAATGTTTCAGCCTATGGTCCTTCCTCAGGTCACCTAAAATGAGTGTTGACAGATAAATCTTTGATATACGTAGTACTGTGATGTAGAACGTAGGGAAATAAGACATAAACAGTATTCTAGCACAATACTAGGCCTACATGTAATTTATCTCAGCCTTCAAACTCCAGCATAAACTGTCATTACAGCTCATCTCATCACTTAGAACTCCAGCAACAGGGTCAAGCACAACCCTGTAGGCAACACACACTAGGTATACTCAACACTTTTTAACCTCTGGTGAGACGGCTGTGTCATATCATGGTAAATTAGATTATTGATAGATTCATACAAGCAGATAAACGTAGTTGACTAGGGCTGGGTAAAGTAATCGATTTAATCGAGTCTGAATCGTTTTCATTTAAAATTCACATAATCGATTAAAAGGGCACAAAATCACCCAATCACCATCGTTTTCTTTTTGTTCTTTTTGTTTAATTTAGGTCTATGGAAAATACCCAGTAGGTATTGGTCAATTAGGCCTAGGCCTACTTATTACAAATTAGCAATCTGTTAACACTGTCAAGCTCTGTTTATATAAAAATAGGCTACAGCATCTTTTGGGGGAAATCCTGGCACCAAGAAGGGAACAGATTGAATCGATTCGGAATGAATCGAATTGAATCGTGATTAATCGATTCAAAGCCCTAAGAATCGAAATCGAATTCTATACAGGAACATGGCTGTGATACCCAGCCCTGACACTACCGTTATGTAAAATCCCCCTGTAAAATTAAGATTTGTAACAATTGAGGAGGGTCAAACACAGTGAACAGTTCATGACATTACTGCTTTATTGTGTACCTTCACTTATGTAACAGAGCAAACAGTCAATAAGGGACTACAATTATCATCACTTACAGCTCCCAGGAACATACCGTCACCCCACGCAGAAGAACTAGGGCAAAATATTTCATCATGTTACAACTGGAAGAAAATAAGTCAACAAGTCATTGCTTTCTTAGTGCCAGTCGTCATCCTCCCATGAAACAGAGTTTACAGCCAATTTTATGCTCTCATAAAAATCACACTGACATATGCCTAAGCTACGGTTTGGCACCCATTCACTGCACGCATTTAGTCTCTCAGCCAGTAGATTAATGAGGAGTCTTCCCTACTGAAGACAGAAAAAATACAGTATTTATACGAGTGCTCTCAAAGGTGACAGCACTCC
>NC_085872.1:20622001-20679501 GCF_034702125.1 Engraulis encrasicolus | reverse complement strand
GTCTATGTCTGCATGGGAAAGTAAGAAATGTAATTTAAATTATTTGTATGACCAGTGCATGTAAAGAAATTGACAATAAAACCGACTTGACTTGACTACTACAACAGACTGGAAGAAGTGCTCCCTCTGTCAGAAAGATACAAAAGAGGAGTTGAAGTCTCCCCCTACCATACAGCTGTTGTTCTGATGGCTACTCCATGCTAGCCACAAACATACCACAATTTCAAGAGATCAATCTGCTGCCTATCAGGTTAGATATATAAAGATTGGGTGGAGGAGGTGGTATTGCAGTGTTGCAGTCAGCAATTTTGCAATTCTTCAGGATGCAGGATTAGAGATGCTGTGGATCGAATTCGGCATGGTCATTCCATCAAGTGGCTGCCAATTCATGACATGGTGTTGAATCTTGGGCCAGAGAAATCCAAAAGCATTTCATACCCAGCAGTAATTGAAGATACGGACCTGAACCTTCTTCAGAGGTTTGTCATCAATATGTATGACAAGAACAGCACTGCAGTGCAGGTTGATGAGGTAAGACTGGACTTGTTTGCTCGGAAACAAAGATCCTATGATGCCATTCCACCGACAAGTGCATCCCTTGTCCAGCATGTAAAACGGTCCGCCTTCCAAACTGCCTGTATATGGGGCCAGGCTACTGTGTGTGAAATGCAAATTGAAAGCCCTGCCAACTGGGGGTGGCAAAAAGATGGTGAGGCCTGAAAGTTCTCTGGTCAAAGCTTCCTGCAATTGCGGAGAGTTGCCACCAACTGACAAAATGTGGATGCAAAACTGACTGACGAGGAAGATGCAAATGCTATTGCTTTAGCCTCAACTGTACAGTTATGTTCCTGCAAATGTGAGGACTAAAAAGAACTAATCCAACATGTGCATCAGAGAGTTTTCCCACCCAAACAACATGTAATCATTATAGGCCTACTTCTGTTTTTGTAATATATAGAATCATTCAGTTATTTACATGTAATTATGAAAATACTATCATTTTCAATTTTTTTTTTTGTGTGTATAATTGAAATTTCCATGCTCAACATTATATATTTCCATACATAGATATTCAAAATATGATCAGTCAATCAAAATATATATAAAAGCCATTTAAAAGCAGTTCAATTGGCGGCCATCTTGGAAAATGGCCGCCATTTTGTTTTTTCACCTGGATAGCGACCTTTTCTAAAAGGGTAGGGTCTGAAGCACCTCTGAACCAAATTTGATGCTTGCATCACCAAGTGAAAGATTGTTTGAGGTATTTGCTGCACTACATGTGGCTCGCCTTTGCAGCTCGCAACGTTAGTCTATTGTACGGTCAGCATGAAAAGGGTACTGTTGTGCTGGCTGTCTATCAGCTGTCAATAACGCCACACGGACTTACTAAAGCCCTGATCAAAAAGCGAACCGCGAGATATTACATTCCTCACGCAACGTTTTGGTATCTTACATGGCGCTGCGCGTGCATAGTAGGCTGCATCAACATGGTATGATTTCACGACATCGGCAACTTCGTCAGCATTTAAGATAGTGTTAGTCATGTCAACGTTATTGTTTTGAAAGATGTAATTGCTGTCAATGCCAACAGACAGTCAATTAGTTTCTAGTCGCTGAAACACCTTAAAAATAGCGACAGATAAGAGAGAAGGTGGGAGTCTTTGACAGTGAGAGAAGGCGGGACATATCTCACAGACGCACGCCTATGGCAAGCCGTTTTAACATATAGTTTTTTTAAGTGACAAGTTTTTTGTTTTTTTCTTGTAGGCCCATGTAGACCATCCTAATTTGAGTTTATAATTTCTAATATATCAGTTTCAGTAGCCTACAATCTTAAATAGCCCTAGTGTAATATTGTATGCAATAATTTGTTTCATTAGTAGGCCTACATTGGATAGGCATATAGCCTACTACATTTAGACTGATAGGTTGGCAAATAGCCTACATTTCCATTGTGGAATATTATATTAGGCCTACATAGGTTATCTACACAGTACATATGCAAATTATTATTAATTATTTTATTTTATTAATTTAAAAAATATTTTTATTTTATTTATTATTTATTTTATTTATGATTTATTATTATTTTTGGGTTTCGCGCGCTATGCGATTAATCACAGAAAGTCATTGAGTTAATGCGATTAAAGATTTTCATGTTTGCCCACCCCTAGAAATATCACCAGTTAACTTTAAACGGTATCTGTCATAGATTGGTAGGCCTACTGTGTACGCTGATGTGTCAGTGGGTTTGTGTGACGTCATGCGTCAGAACATGATATGAAGGGCCCCATCCGGGTAATTAGCCCCGGGCCTCAGAAAGTGTTAATCCGGCCCTGGCGCGTGGGCGTGTGCATGCGCGTGGGCGTGTGTGTGCGTTTGAAAGCACTTTGAGTCAACTTCATAGTTGTAATATTGTGCTACATACGTAAATACGTAGCCTATTGTATTGTATTGTATTGTATTGTATTGTATTGTATTGTATTGTATTGTATTGTATTGTACATTCATGTATACTCTAAATACTGAACTGGCATATCCGGTATGTGTCTTTTCCATCATGATTTTTTTATTTTATTTTTGCCTCTGCTGAGAAAGAAGATCATTGCATCACTGTGTTGAGGTAAAACTGTGTTGTTTTATTTAAAATGCTATCCCGGCGGTGAACTGTGTCTTTAGATTTTTGCATTCGATATTATATTTCATTTTCCTATTCAGGAGATATATTTATAGTGCTATAGATGGCATTTCATAGATTATAAAAAATATATTTTAATGTCACCAAATCAATCAGCAATCACATCACATAAACAATCCCCCATGCAAAGGCAGCAAGATTAGGCACATCTCTCTCAACCTTCAAGAAACACATAAAGACTCTCCGTGACTATCTGCTGCACTAATGATTCAGATTCCCCAGTCCCGGGCTGGGCTCTATGGCATGATGCGCATGTGTGTGTGTGTGTGTGTGTGTGTGTGTGTGTGTGTGTGTGTGTGTGTGTGTGTGTGTGTGTGTGTGTGTGTGTGTGTGTGTGTGTGTGTGTGTGTGTGTGTGTGTGTGTGTGTGTACTCTATGTAGCCCAGTGCTAATGTACTTTTAAAAACAACACTAACCCTAGTTAGCATCTGCACTTGTTGTTGTATATTTCCTGTGTACTCTGTATCTGCTAGTGATGTTGGCTATGATTATGTACTCGATTGGTTAAAAAGGTCTCTGCCAAATGCAATGTCATGTAATGTAGGCCTAATGCAATGTAATTGAATAGTGCAATTGAGCCTAGCTTTTTTGATAATTGAAAGTTGAGACATGAAGCATTTGTTTGAAAAACAAAATAACACAGGCTTGATTTCAGTTTGTGATATTCTGTTGCCTTCAGTCTGGCAGGCAAATTATGGACAGTAAAACATCAATGAAGTACAACACGCAATATAACATTCTATTGCTCTTTATTTGACTACATGGGATCAATGTCATAAAAACTGTGACTGGGGATGATGGGGGTCAGTAAGCAGGTGTCAGCAAGCAGGTAAACTCTCTTTACTTGCCAGCAGCAGGAGCAGGAGTAGGAGCAGGAGCAGGGGCAGGGGTGTTGGCCAACCGTGCCAGCAGCAGGGGCAGAAGAGTCAACAGAAGATTGTTGTTGTTGTTCTGCGGGAAGAAGGGGAAGCGGTTGAAGCCTCCAAAGAATCTCTTTAAAAAAAAGAAAGAAAATACAAAAAGGAATTAGTCAGCCTCGTGATTTATCTTGCATTTCATAAATCTTTTACTTCACGTGTCCCAGTAGCGATATCTCAGATGTCAGTCCATGTGGCTTTCATTTCTTATCTTTCCTCAATCAATCCTTTTTTTTTTCAGCTTAACACCAATTCCTGTCCAGGGACTACAGATGAAAATTTGCCGTGTGGCTATAATCTGGCTCAATTGTATATTGTGCACTGTCCCTGCTAAATAAACAATAAATGAAATGAAATCTTTGCAAGGTTATCCAGGTATGACCTCTGATTTGGAAAGATTTGGCCAGTGACATTTCATGAATAATCTGGACCAGTCTTGACCTTGATTTTAATGCTTGTATTTGTTTGGATGGGGGGGGGGCAGACACCCACCGCATTACGGGATGAGCGCTTCTCTCGAACATGATCATCACTCTGAAAACAAAATCACAGACATTAAGGCTAAGACTTCATTCCTATATATCTGGCCATTTAGAATCACTGTAGTAGCATATAAATAGCAGTGTAGAGTAGAGTAGAGTAGAGTAGAGTACAGTAGAGTAGAGTAGATAGAGTGGAAGTAGAGTAGAGTAGAGTAGAGTAGAGTAGAGTAGAGTAGAGTAGAGTAGATAGAGTAGAGTAGAGTAGATAGAGTAGAGTAGAGTAGAGTAGATAGAGTAGAGTAGAGTAGAGCAACTACATTGACATCAAGGGCCATCAATGTGTCCAGTAGCATACACAGACACACAAGGCAGATCGTAAGGCAGATTAAACACAAAGCACATTGCTAGCAAACTATTCCATATTAATTTAAATATAAAAATATAAAGTATACTCACAGGGGCTGCAAGGCAAACAGCAATGAGGCACATGGCAAAGATAGCTACCTTCATGTTGTCTTCTGCTGTCTATAACAAATGCAGTAGAATAATACAATTTTAAATAAAATGCATTTTCTCTCAAGTAACCGAAAACCAGACATTTCAATTTAGGCATTGTAGCACATATTGTAATTAGGCCTACCTGTAAAGGCTGATTAGCTGAATCAGAGAAGCTGATAGATCAGGCAGGCAGGTGTAATAAAGTCTGTTGTTTCTGAACTGTTTATATAGGATTTTTCGAACTACACACAGCCAATCACCTTGAGGAACGGGTGATGGATTAAAATAATCCCCTAAATGGGGAAAATTATGAAATATTTAATCTGCAACACATTTTTTGCATCATATCCTCCTACTATAATAGACTACTTGTCAGTCTACCTGTCAAGGTAATGAGTAACCTGACATGAGTCAAAATTGTGTGAATTTAATATTTTCATGAGTCATTCACACTGTAATTAAGCAGGCACAAGAAAGAAATCTGTCTAATACATAGGGCCACTGCTAAGGTTTTGGACGCTCTAAGCATACTGTAACTGGTCTATATGTCCCCCCTCATAATTAAATAATAATAGTTATTATAATTGTTACAATAATCTACGAACCAATAAATACTGTATATGTTTGCTATGCAATGCAATATTTTTTTTCATTACTTTCATCAATCTCAATTTAAAGCGGCACTATGTATGGTTAAAAGATTAATTAATCACTGTCCCGAGTCAGCCGGTGATTATTTGAGTCAATAGGAAGTTAACGATGACTCTCGCGACCACTTTCACCGTCCGCTGTCAGAGAACCCCGAATTGACAGAGCGACCCGGTCGAGTGTCGTGGGAAACATTTCTCATACGCTTTACATAGGCCTACCGCCAGATACATATTCACATTTGTTCTATCAACTGCTGACATTCTGTGATGAAAACATTCTCACAGCGAGCTTAGTTAAACAACATTTTTTCATGACGGTGTAGATTTTGAGACAGGCATGCCACAGGCACCGAGCAAACTACGTAATCCTACTCTCTGCCCCTTTAAGAGGCCCCAATTCTTTGGGCAAAGTGGTTGGTGCCCAAAGCACTGTTGGGTGCCCTAAGCACTTTGCGTTCTCTGCTCACGTCTAGCGGCGGCCCTTCTAATACACCTGACCATATATCACTGATTCTTGAAAGTTTGGCAAAAACATGTCCCTGCAGTAAAATATTAATTCTGTTGAAAATCAACTAAATTTTCACAAACAAAATGAACCCAGGTAATGGCCAAGGGGTCTGTCACACGAATACATTTTTGTTTGAAATATTTAAGTGTAATTTTATTACTTTTCATGGCTATAAACCTGTCCACACCCTGTAAAAACGCCTGTCCCAAGGACTGGCATCATCATTTCAATTGACTTAAAATACAAAAATCACTAACAGAATTGAACAATATCACCATGATGTGGAAGACCATATTAAAGTGGTTCTACAGATGTGCACATAGTGGATGTAAAACAATATTTACTATTATTTACTGATTGCTCAAAATGTGTCCAGCATATTGGTCACCACCGTCAGATTTTTTCTAAAAGACAATAAAATCAGGTATGCACAAGGTAATTTTCATTACTGAGCACCCCTTGTCAAACCTTCAGCTCTACTGCCTACTTCACCATCACTGAAGCTCCTGTAAGTTTATTATTTTGTCCTCAATTTGTTAATTTGTTTGGACACTGGTACTGTCCCAACCATAAACTGTCAACACCGTCGGGGGTTTTAATAGTATTGTATTACATTAATGTTAATAAATATAATTTTTTTCAGAAAAGGTATGAAGCACCCAAGAAACAGAGCGAAAATGAAATGGCTAATGTGAACAAACAATGCATAATATTTAAAAGAGTGCTTTTTTGTCTCACACCGTCAGATGTCACCACCGTCAGATTTTGTTCTGCTCATCATGTTGTTCCATATTATACTAAATTGTGCTGGTTAATGAAACATTACTAGGCATGTTAGTAATAATTGTGATCCAAAATGATACTCTAGCCACCACTGAGGTGCATTTGGAGGTTTTTTTGTCAGAAAACCTGACGGTGGTGACATCTGATGGAGTTCACCAAAAAACACATGTTTTACGTGTTTTTGACATGTTTTAAGAATATGTATACAATAAGTATCTACAGTTATGTTGAATTGTTAAAGTAATTCATTTTAATACAGCAAACGTTTTACTTCTAATTCTGTCTGCCGCTGTTGACAAAACAAGAAAGAGCCCATTTTATGAAAAATGTTAAACATGGGGAGCTTGGCCAATGCATTCACTGCACAGCCAAGACCTACATCTATGATAATACACCTCTATATTTTGGATTTGAACAACTTAAAAGCTGTTTTTACCACATTTTCAACAACCAGTGGCTTACTTCCTAGGTAATCTAACTAATGAAGTAAAAACACATGCTCATACTGTGCACACACAAAAAATAAAGTGTTTATGCAAGATGCCATTGACTTGAGAGGGCTATTTATTTTGCTAAATGCAGGTACTAATTAGGGCACTTTCACCACTCTCAGATTACTGTCACCACTGTCAGTTCTTAAGTCACCACCGTAAGAAGGAGTTTTGGACATTTTAAAGGAATGTGCTTACAACATTTTCCTTAGGAGTTGTTGAAATATCAAAGTAATAGCCAATTTAAGCCTACACGAATATTTGTGAAATTACAAAAAAATGTTTGTTGTATTTAGGCGTTAAGTAAGCATCGTATGACGGTACATATTTTAAAATTAGAACACATGAAACAGTATTAAAATAGAACAAAAGTGAATTTTCAACATTTAAAGGCATATGTGTGAACCAAAAAATACACATAATCACTTAAAAACTCCAGATACATATGCAACCAAATCAATACAATTTTAATAACTTTTAATTGTGTCTGACGGTGTTGACAAAAAACAAGGTATGATCGGAGAAAAGCCTGATTTCTGAAAAAAAATACATAATGGGGAGATTGGCCTTGTGCATTTCTGAAAAGCCAAGACCTTAGTCTACGAGGATATACCATATAATTTTGTAATTCACTTTGTTTTTCTCTGTCAACATTACAACCTGTTTTAGCCACTTTCTCAAGAATCAGTGATATAGCACATTGTGTCTATGACGGCACGTTCAAGTCTGGCCTGGGTAATTTCTCAACCCTACCCCATCTCTAACTCTCTCACTTGTCTGTTCTTCACTATCCTGCTGTATAAAGGATCATATCACCGGCCACTTTATTAGGAACACCTCTCTAGCTCTGTTTTGGACCCCTTTTTGCCTTCAGAACTGCCTTCACTGCCTGCAACAATACCCGGGTAGGCTGTGGCATTCCAACAAAGATTGGTGCTAATTGGCTCAAAATGTGCAAAGAAAATATCCTTATGCCATCATGTCTCCAGCCTGAAATGTTGAAGTAAGGCAGGGTCGGTCCATGTTTTCATGTTGTTGACTCCAAATTCTGACCATTGTACATGTGTGTTGCAGTAGATATCAAGACTCAGCAGACTAGGCAACATTTTTCCGATCTTCTAGTGCCGTTTATGGTGAGCCTGTGCAAATTGTTGCATCATGTTCCTGTTCTTAGCTGACAGGAGTGGCACCAAATGTGGTTTTCTGCTGCTGTAGCCCATTTGCCTCAAGATTTGATGTGCTGTGTAATCGGGGATTCTCTTATGGACACCTCGATTGTAATGAGTGGTTATTTGACTAACTGTTGCCTTTGTATCAGCTCAAACCAGTCTGGCCATTCTCCTCTGACCTCTGCCATGACCGCTGCTCACTGTATATTTTTTCTTTTTCAGACCATTCTTTGTAAACCCTGGTTTTGCGTGAATATCCCAGTAGATCAGTATTTTCTGAAATACTCAAATCAAGCCTGTTCGGCACCAACAGCCATGCCATGTTTAAAGTAGGATCCGGAAAAGGCAGGATAATAGGGTTTTTCACAGGATCCGGATCCGGCAGGATCTTAAGCAGTGGATCTGGTATCCGGCAGTTACCTAAAAATCAGGATCTGGTGCATCTCTAGTTTTTACGTAGCCTAGGCTTTTCAGTCACTCTTTCACAACCCCAATCACTGCATGGAGTGAAAGCCCTTTGGAAGCGGCCGTTGCAGGCAGTTTGTCAGTAAGCCAATGAGTCTAAAAAATAGTTTGAGCCAACGTAATAAAAAGGGTCCAAGTGTGCGAGTGGACTATGTGTTTCAACCCTTTCGTAGGATCCGGTATCCGGTTCCGGATCCGGCAGGATCTTAAGCAGTGGATCCGGTATCCGGCAGGATCCTAAAAATCAGGATCCGGTGCATCTCTAGTTTAAAGTAATTTAAATAACATTTCTTCTCCATTATGATGCTCGGTTTGAACTGCATCAGATCATCTCGACCATGTCTACATGCATAAATGCATTGAGTTGCCACCCTGTGATTGGCTGATCAGACATTTGCCTCAATGAACAGTTGTAAAGGTGTTCCTATTAAAGTGACTGGTGAGTGTATATATGGGCTTAAAGAGACAGTTTAACAGTTAAAGACTGTCCACTCACTTAATCCATGCCTGCAATTCACCTAGAGGGCGCTGTCGAGAGAGAGCAGCCCATTCATCTGAATGGAGTCTGCACTCACACGTTGGCGCCCCTAGAGTGCATAACCACCTGGAAAAGTAGTGCGTGGACAGTCTCTAACTGTTAAGCCAGAGATATTCTAGACAAATGAAGTTGGACAGTGTGTTTTCCAATGCAATGCTTGCTTCTCTACACGCTTCTTCCTCGCATTTTCCTGGGAAGCTTGACAGGTCCATCACTCGTAAATCAACCACAAGTCGGACAGCCCATTCAAATGCATTGGCCGCGGAAGTGTGGCCCAACCACGACAAACGGGACTTCATCGTGACGGCACCCCTACCGATATAGATTATTTTAATTTCGTGGCAACACGACGCCTCTCGTGCGATAGGGCTCTAGCGCTGCAGATGGCGGTAACGTACGTCTTGTGCAAACACCTCAAAAAGAGAAGAAGAGACCCTTAGGAGACCCAACTTGAGCACACACTTTTGCATTGAGTGGGCGTGTTTTGATTCCTCTTGATTACCGTATTGGCCCGTATATAAGACGTGGTTTTTGTCCTAAAAATAGTACTCTAAAAAGGGGGGTCGTTTTATTTCCGCGCGCTAGAGAAAAAAGTAAAAAAAAAAAAAAAAAAAAAAAAAAATCTTTTTTTTAAAAACTTAACCTGAATTCGGCCATCAGCCTATGCTTCACAACAATGCCACAAAACTCAATAATGGATGGGTTAAGAAATTGTTTTGTCCATATCAAATTTGCAGATGCTTGTTTCGTTATGACAGTTGCACCGCACGTCTATCAACTGTCAATGTCAACGCGATGCGGACGACAGTGCAAGGGGAAAAACACAAGTCAATCGCGGCTTGTTGCTCTGCTTTTATTTGTGTTTGGTTTTACAGTCTCATCAGGAAAGCTTTGGTCGTTCTCTCTGGTCAGCCGATAACGCCACTAGAACTAAAGAAATGAAGGGTGATTTGACGAACAACCTGTAGGCTAAGTTTTGGATGCTGTCATAAGCCAATCAATGGTCCTCTGTGTGTGCGCGAAAAAGCGACGATATGCCTCGCAACGACGCAACAACACAGAATAATGGTTAGGGCAAGAGATTGTCTTGTTCATATAAAATCATTAGGCGTTTTACGCTTGGTACGAATATCAATCGGACTTTTAATGTCAACGTGGTCCTGATAGGTAGCGCATGGGTTTCAAGTGCAATGCGTCAATCTGCCTTTGGTCACGTTCGGTTTCTACAGTCCAACGGAAAACTTTGGATGCATGAAATGAACGGCGATTTGGCGAGGCGGCTGCTGGTTAGATATTGCTGTCAACGAAGCATTTCGCAAAATCTGTGCATTGCACAATAGATTGCCTATCTCTACTGGACTGGTTGCCTGCCTGGCTGGCGCAGACTCTGAATGTAGGCTATGTTGCGTCGCACTTTAAACAGGCGGGCCCAGACGGCTGTAGCCTGTTACGGTGCCTATTGGCGCTTGACAGGTGAAGTGAGTAAAGAAAGGAAAAGGATATGAGTAGCCATCTGTGGTCTTATATCATGGAAATTCCATGAAAATTATATTGTGAAATTTGTTCTTTGTAAAAAGCCTCAGATTTTCCAACAAATTAAAAACTGCATTTTGAGAAAAGTTTAAAATGTGAAACAAAATTAAGTCTTAAAAAAACTTTTTTCCCCAAAACATGAGCCTGAAAATGGGGGGTCGTCTTATAATCAGGATCGTCTTATATTCGGGCTAATACGGTAAAATGCCATCCTCTTCACTCTACAGACTGAAGTTTTGAGCAACTTTGATTGTCGTAAATGGGTGGAAAATAGATTTATTACGATGGCTAATTCGATGCTGACATACTCGCTGCAAAAGAGAAATGTTAGCATTGGCTAACTAGCGCTGGATTTCTGAATGCAAGGCACGAATGGAGTTGAGGTTTGTGCCTAGAGTTAGCCCTCAGCATCATATTTTAACACTATTTAAGCCATTTTACACCGGATTTCCCCTTTAAGGAGTAGCTTTCTCCCCCACAGTGGCTCTTTGCGAGCTAAGGACGCACACACCCACACACGCGCTTGTCGGATCTTGCCGTTGAACATTTATTTCTGACCACGATGGCAGAGTGAGGTACCCACTCGCGCCACGTTCCATTTCAACACTTTGTTTCCCTGTGTTCCTTGCCATCACTGTTGAATCGAAAGTGCGCACAGGTTTGACAAGATCTGTTATTCAACTTTACTTTGGGCTGGGGGAGAATGTTGAAAGTAGCAATGGATTATGAAGTACTGGTTGAGTATCCATGTGTGCAAATGTTTTGATGCTTGGGATGTGGGACATGCATTGGGATCAGCAGCATTATTTTGTTACTTTTTCATTGTCATGTGTTTTTGCTTTGATGTTATTATGTGGTACCTGGCAGTTGTAGATGTGTGTGTAAACTGAGTAGCCTTTGTAAGGTGTCAAGGTTGGTCGGACCAATCATCCAATTTAGGTCAATGATTCCTCTGGTGCGAGGGGTGAGGTCTATTTAAAGCCGTAGCGGTTTGTGCTCAAGAGAGAGTTTTAGAAGCAGCTGTTACAGGTGAAAAACTGTGCTCTGTGCTCTATTTTGAATAGATGCCCTCCTGCAATGTTTATTTTGAAAATAAAATTCTGCAAACATTGAAACATCGTTTGGACCTCGGTATCTTTAACCCTTCATGGATGCGTGGGTGCCAACGAGAAACCCATGCGTGCCGGAGGAGCGTTATTCGTGCGCACACGGTTCCTTGGACACGCATCTCCTGACTGATGTCACGAGTACTTCGGATGACACGAGTTACGAGAGCTTGACTGGTTCTAGCCTGCATTGTCCGTACATTGTCTTGACTACGGACGATTGCTGGCACCTTATCTCAATGGAGTCAGAACCAGACCCTGCATTACGCATTTACTGTACATGAACAGCACTCACTCCTTCAGGAAGACTGAGCAACTGTTTGTATGCTTTGACAACCCCTCTAAGGGCCTTGCGCAAATTGTTGGTGCAAGCTATTTCCCTGGTGTACGAGTCCAAGGGGCGGCAGCCCCCGGCTCATATTAGGGATCATTCTACGAGAGCGGTCTCCACATCCTGGGCCGTTTTCAAGATCGCAGCAGTTTCGGAGGTGTGCCGAGCAGCGGGCTGGGCCAACCTTGCCACCTTTGTCTGGCTTTACCGTTTGGATGTGACTACACTGCCACTGGAACATAGGGTTCTGGGCACGGGCAACCAATGTCTCTAGGGTGATGGGAGTGCCGTTCTTACAGGAGACTCAATGCAAGTTATGCCTAGTTTTGGATCGGCCAATGCAATCGGGAGGGATTGTAGCTCTCCCATATGTAACGGAGGCTAACTAGCGCAGAGTTGGCGTGGAACGTTGGTAAACCTCCCTCCGATAGCCTCATACAGTCTCGTGCCGTTGGGCCGAGAGACTAGTCTCTTGGCCCAGCGGTATCGTACTGTGTCTCCCATTGCCGAACCGTTGTAGTTGACGAGGTCGCACGTTCGATCCCCGAGGGGGGTGAACAGGTGCAAGATGACCTCCGTCACAGTGGTGCCGTGACCCGGATGGGAGTGAGGTTTAAGGGGGAGAGTGTAACGGAGGCTAACTAGCGCAGAGTTGGCGTGGAACGTTGGTAAACCTCCCTCCGATAGCCTCATACAGTCTCGTGCCGTTGGGCCGAGAGACTAGTCTCTTGGCCCAGCGGTATCGTACTGTGTCTCCCATTGCCGAACCGTTGTAGTTGACGAGGTCGCACGTTCGATCCCCGAGGGGGGTGAACAGGTGCAAGATGACCTCCGTCACACATAGAGATGCCGAAAAGACTCGACTGAAAGAGAACATTTGGGCATGTACTGTATATGTCCCTGGTTCTCTGAAGGAGATGAGTGAGGCATCCCTCAAGACACCCCTTTTTGCTGACAGGCGAAAAGAGGTATTTGCCTCAATGTACTTGAGTCCCTCGCAATCATTCATTTTTGACAAGTGGTCGTTTCGCCCACGGTGCAGTTCATTGGACCGCCGGCATGACTGAAGAGATCTTCGGCAAATCGTACAGCTGAGAGCATATTCCCATAGACATGCCTCACTCATCTTCTCCAGAGAACCAGGGACACATGTCCTCATGTTTTTAACCAAAAGCCATCTGCACACTAAATTTTGCACAGATAACTTTTCAAAGTCTTAATTTTTTTTATACAGCTTTATGTTGTTTTTTAAGCACCTGGAGCATCTGCACTTTACTAATTTCATTGTACTGTACAATGACAATAAATACATTCATTCATTCATTCGATTTCAGTTTGTGATATGGCATTCTGTTGCCTTCAGTCTGGCAGGCAAATTAGGGGCAGTAGAACATCAGTGAAACACCACAAGCAATATAGAGTTCTAATGCTCTTTATTTGACTACATGGGATCAATGTCATATACAGTAAAAACTGTGACTGGGGATGATGGGGGTCATTAAGCAGATGTCAGCAAGCAGGTCAACTCTGTTTACTTGCCAGCAGCAGGGGCAGGAGCAGGGGCAGGGGCAGGAGTGTTGGCCAACTGTGCCAGCAGCAGGGGCAGAAGAGTCAGCAGAAGGTTGTTGTTGTTGTTTTGCGGGAAGAAGGGGTTGAATCCTCCAAAGAAGTTCTGCAAAAACGAAACAAAAAAGAATTAGTCTGCCTCCTGTTTTTTCTTGCATTTCATAAATCTTGTGTTTAAGGTTGCTCAGTAGCAATATCTCAGATGCCATTTATTTATTTTGCCTCGTTATCTTTGCAAGGTTATCCAGGTATACTGTAACCTCTGATTCTGAAAGATTTTGCCAATGACAATTCATGAATAATCTGGACATTGTCCTTGTCTTGACCTTGTTTTTAATTCTTGTAGTTGTTTGGATGGGAAAAAAAGAATAGTCACTCACCTCATTAGATTCACTGGATGAGCGTTTCTCTCGAACATGATCATCACTCTGAAAACAAAATCACAGACATTAAGGCTAAGGCTTCATTTCTATATTTGGCCTTTTAGAAACACTCGAGTAAATAGCCGAGTAGAGTAGAGTACAGTAGAGCATTGATGTTGAGGGAAATCAGTGTATCCTGTAGCACACTTTGCAGCACACAGACACAGACAAGGCAGATTTAACACAAAGTACATTGCTTTCACTATTCCATATTTATATAAATATAAAAAATGCAAATGTACTCACAGGGGCTGCAAGGCAAGCAGCAATGAGGCACATGGCAAAGATGGCGACCTTCATGTTGTCTTCTGATGTCTATAACAATTGCATTTCAAAAATACAGTTTTAAATAAAATGCATTTTCTTTCAAGGTAACCGGAAAACCAGACATTTCAAATGAGGCATTGTAGAACATATCGTAATTAGGCCTACCTGTGAAGGCTGATAAGCTGAATCAGAGAAGCTGATAGAACAGGCAGGCAGGTGTAATGAAGTCTGTTGTTTCTGAACTGTTTATATAGGATTTTTCTATCTACACACAGCCAATCACCTTAAAGGATGATAGGCAATGGATTAAAATAATCCCCTGAATGGGGAAATTTATGAAATTAAATGTTCATTTACAACACATTTTTGCATCATATCCTACAGTAGACTATTTGTCAGTCTACCTGTCAGTCTCAAGGTAATGAGTAAGCAGACACAAGTCAAAATTGTGTAAATTTCATATTTTCATGAGTCATTCACACTGTAATTGAGCAGACACAAGGAAGAAATCTGTCTAATACACTCCTAAGGTTTGGAAAGCCCTAAGTATAACTGGTCTACAGGCCCCCCCTCATAATTAAATATTAATAGTTTTTATAATTATAACAATAATCTACTAACCAATAAATACCGTATATGTTTTGCCATGCAATGCAATATTTATATATATATATATATATATATATATAAATTATATTTTTATGTTTTTTTATATTTTATTATATATTTTATATCTCAATTTAAAGCGGCTCTATGTATGGTTAAAAGGTTAATTAATCACTGTCCCGAGTCAGCCGGTGATTATTTGAGTCAATAGTAAGTGAACGATGACTGTCGCAACCACTTTCACGGTCTGCTGTCAGAGGACCCCAAATGTAACTTTTGACAGAGCGACACGGTCGAGTGTCGTGAGAAACACTTCTCATATGAAAAATCGCTTTACATAGGCCTACCGCCAGATACATATTCACATTTGTTCTATCAACTGCTGGCATGCTGTGATGAAAACATTCCCACAGCGAGCTTAGTTAAACAACATTTTTTCATGACAGTGTAGATTTTGAGACAGGCATGCCACGGGAACCGCACAAACTACGGGTGCATTCCAATAGGCGACCTTGCGTCCTCCACTTGGGCTTGTGGCCTCGTGTTTTGCTGATGCCCCGCCTCCGTGAAGAAAACAAATACGTTTCCCCGCCGTCAGCCTAGTTAAAACAAAATTGGGGGGACTATCCTTCATTTACCATCCTGTTTGAAAATGAGAAAATTACCTTACAATTGAGCTTTTGCGAGACATTGAAATATATAGTGCTGTTGTCAGTGATGTCATCACGACGTATTACTTTCTGGTACGAGGCCACAAGCACAAGTGGAGGACGTGATATCGCATATTGTAACGCACACTATGTAATCCTACACTGTTGCCCCTTTAAGAGGCCCCAATTTTGGGTGCTAAGTGGTTGGTGCCCCAAGCACTGTTGGGTGCCCTAAGCACTTTGCGTTCTCTGCTCATGTCTAGCGGCGGCCCTGCTAATACACCTGATCAATATTTAAGTATGAGGGGGGGCCTATAGACCAGTTATGATTAGGGCCTTCACAGCTTAGTTTAGCAGCAGCCCTATGTATTAGACAGGTTTCTTTCTTGTGCCTGATTAATTACAGAGTGGATGACTCATGAAAATGTGAAATTTACACAATTTTGACTTACTCATTACCTTGAGACTGACAGGTAGACTGACAAATAGTCTACTGTAGGATATGATGCAAAAATGTGTTGCAAATGAATATTTCATTTCATAAATTTCCCCATTCAGGGGATTATTTTAATCCATCACCCTATCATTCCTCACGGTGATTGGCTTTGTGTAGTTCAAGAAATCCTATATAAACAGTTCAGAAACAACAGACTTCATTACACCTGCCTGCCTGTTCCATCAGCTTCTCTAATTCAGCTAATCAGCCTTTACAGGTAAGTAAATTACAATATGTTCTAAATGCCTAATTTGAAATGTCTGGTTTTCGGTTGCCTTGACAGAAAATTATTTAAAATTGTATTATTATAATGAATTTGTTATATACATCAGAAGACAACATGAAGGTCGCCATCTTTGCCATGTGCCTCATTGCTGCTTGCCTTGCAGCCCCTGTGAGTACATTTGCTTTTTTATATTTATATTCGTATGGAATAGTTTGCAAGCCTGTGTTTGTGTTTAATCTGCCTTACAATGTAATTTGTGTGTCTGTGTATGCTACTGGACACATTGATTTCCCTCGACATCAATGTAGTTGCTCTACGCTACTCTACTCTTCTTTCGTCTACTCTACTCTACTCTACTCTACTCTACTCTGCTATTTACATGCTACTAGAGTGTTTCTAAAAGGCCAGATAGCCTATATAAAATGAAGCCTTAGCCTTAATGTTTGTGATTTTGTTTTCAGAGTGATGATCATGTTCGAGAGAAGCGCTCATCCAGTGAATCTAATGAGGTGAGTGACTATTCTTTTTTTCATCCGAACAACTACAAGAATTTAAAACGAGGTCAAGACTGGTCCCGATAATTAATGAAATGTCACTGGCTAAATCTCTCAAAATCAGAGGTTACAGTATACCTGGATAACCTTGCCAAGATAACCAGGCAAACATATGAATGACATGTGGGCTGACATCTGAGATATCGCTACTGGGCAACCTTTAACACAAGATTTATGAAATGCAAGAAAAAACAGGAGGCAGACCAATTCTTTTTTGTTTCTTTTTTGCAGAACTTCTTTGGAGGCTTCAACCCCTTCTTCCCGCAGAACAACAACAACCTTCTGCTGACTCTTCTGCCCCTGCTACTGGCACAGTTGGCCAACACCCCTGCCCCTGCCCCTGCCCCTGCTCCTGCCCCTGCCCCTGCCCCTGCCCCTGCTCCTGCCCCTGCTGGCAAGTAAGCAGAGTTGACCTGCTTGCTGACATCTGCTTACTGACCCCCATCATCCCCAGTCACAGTTTTTACTGTATATAACATTGATCCAAATAAAGAGCATTAGAACGTTATATTGCTTGTGGTGTTTCACTGATGTACAGTATTTTAACTGTCCCTAATTTGCCTGCCAGACTGAAGGCAACAGAATGCCATATCACAAACTGAAATCGAATGAATGAATGTATTTATTGTCATTGTAAAGAACATCGAAATTAGTAAAGTGCAGATGCTCCCGGTGCTTAAAAAAACAACATAAAGCTGTAAAAAAAATGAAGACTTTAAAAAGTTATCTGTGCGAAATGTAGTGTGCAGATGGCTTTTGGTTAAAAACATGAGGACATGTATATGTCCCCGGTTCTCTGGAGAAGATGAGTGAGGCATCTCTATGAAAATATGCTCTCACTTGTCAATTTGCAGAAGATCTCTTCAGTCATGCCGGAGGTCCAATGAGCTGTGCCGTGGGCGGGATGACCACTTGTCAAAAAACGAATGGTTGTGAGCATGGCCGTAGCCAGCCATGTTAAGTAGGCGAGGTCCATAATGCGCGCGCAGAGCGTGCGCCGAAATTGTATTATTAATAAAAATATATAAATTAAAAATTAATTCATAAAATAAATAAATATAGGCTACACAGGCCTTTATATAGGGCCCTCCTCTATGAATGTATAGGCCTAATGTGAAATAGTAAATATGTAGACATGTATAATAATAAATATGTTGTAGTTTTCAGCCAACTCAGCCTATTCCCTTTGAATGGCTATGCTTTGGTATCATGCCTCTTTTATCATAAATAACATTCTCCCAGTCAGTAAAGCCCTTTGTAAGGAAACTAAAGTTTCACCCAGAAGTTGCACAATAAGCTACATCCTCAGATGGCAAGTTGCTCAGCCATTCATATTTTTTCTCCCAATGAAATTACACTTCAGCTGTTTTCCTCCAAAGGTACAGGGATAGCTCTCTGTAGTGCAAACCACCTATTTTGGAGTAAACATTTTTCTTCCTAGAGTCGCATCAAACGTTTTGTTTTAATTTAGTTGTTGTTATAGTTCTTCACAAGCGCAGAAGACAAAAGTCTATCAACGAGAAAGAAAAGTAGCCTATCCTCCGCGCTCCTGAGCCATCTGGTGCGTCACGGCTATGCAGACACAGTAGTCACGGGAACCTCTTCAGGTGTGGATATTTTACTGCGATTGAGTCTGATGAAGACGTGGCAACGTCGATAGTCTTGGCACTTGTCCAAACGAACAGGAAAATATCCACACCTGAAGATGTTCCGGTGACCTCCTCTATCAGTGTTTATCACAGGCTTTCCAATTTACAATCAATTACCTTTCACGGATATCCTATGCTTTTACCTTTATGCAGCAGCTGATGCAGCAGCCGGCCTTCTTAAAATAATGACTCAAATGACTTTTTAAGCCACCATAGCCTACTTGTTACGCATGAGCTTTAGGTAAACGGTTAGCTTTCTGTTGGCGGAGATCTCACCAAGCGCGGGTTTTCTGATAGCGGAGATCTCACCAAGCGCGTGCTTAATGGGCGCGTTCGTGACGGCACATTACTGCGCAGGCTGCACACACACACTTTGCCATTTCAATGCATTTTTCTAACCAGACAGCATGGTAATTTTGCGTTGCGCAATGCGCTGTCACGAACGCGACCAAACACTTGCGATGTCGGCTGAGTTGCGTTCGAGTCACACCACTTTCGATATTAATTAAACTCGCAAAAACAGAACACAAAGGCAAAACTAGAACATAGCACATGGAGGTTAACCACAGTTTGCAAAGGCCACTTCACAAAGGTTTATAGATGTTTTTGTGTGTTTCAGTTGGTCATATTTGCTGTTAAAATAATAATAATAATAATAAAACCTCTCACGATAGGCGAGGTCCGGACCTCGCTAGCCTCAAATGTAACTACGGCCATGGTTGTGAGGGACTCCAGCACCAAATACCTCTCTTCGCCTGTCAGCAAAAAGGGGTGTCTTGAGAGATGCCTCACTCATCTCCTTCAGTACATGTCCTAATGTTCTCTTTCAGTCGAGTCTTTTCGGCATCTCTATGGGAGAGCTACAATCCCTCCCGATTGCATTGGCCGATCCAAAACTAGGCAGAACTCGCATTGAGTCTCCTGTAAGGACGCCACTCCCATCACCCTATAGAGACATTGGTTGGCCGTGCCCAGAACCCTATGTTCCAGTGGCAGTGTGGTCACATCCAAACTGTAAAACTGGACGAAGGTGGCAAGGTTGGCCCAGCCCGCTGCTCGGCACACCTCAGAAACTGCTGCGACCTTGAAAAGGGCCCAGGATGTGGAGACCGCTCTCGTAGAATGAGCCCTAATATGAGCTGGGGGCTGGTGGTGCTCCTTTGACACCAGGGCAAAAGCTTGCACCAACCATTTGGACAGCCTCTGTTTCGAAAACGCAAGGCCCTTAGAGGGTTTGATTTTTCTGTCTTTGGGCGAACATCAGCAGAGTTACCGAGTTATTCAATATTTATTCAGAATAGCTTGGCACAAGCGCAAATGGATCACGGGCAGTAACTTCAAACTTACCCCACAAAAATCACGTCATTACACAAACTTCTACAGTAGTACAAATATGGTCTGTACTCACACAACTTTGGAAGTTTGTAAATAGTCCAGGAGTGGTCTGTACTCACAAAACGAGCATTTGGAAGTTTGTAAATAGTCCAGGAGTTTATTATTATGATGGAAGTAATGTTAGCACAGCTTTAGCAGGAGAGAAGATATTCGGCTTGTGTTGATAATAATAAACTCCTGGACTATTTACAAACTTCCAAATGTTTTGTGAGTATAGATCATATTTGTACTACTGTAGAAGTTTGGTGTCGTGACATGTGATTTTTTTGGATAAGTTTGGAGATACTGCCCGGGATCCATTTGCGCTTGTGCCAAGCTATTTGGAATAAACATTGAATACGGTAACTCGATAACTCTGCTGATGATCGCCCAAGCCAGAAAACACTTTGGGTGGACTACTGGATGGATGTCACGGTTCAAATGACTTTAGGGTGAATCTACTCCTAACCATCGCTTTAATTTATAGCCTAGTAAATGTCCATGACCTGGCAGGTTCATGTGTCCATCCATGCCCTTCTTTTTTACCTCTGATATGGCGTGACCTTTGCCAACATAACCATCCACATGCTACAATTCGAGGGATTTTGGTTTTAATATGACTTCCTAAACTTAAACATTGCCCAACGTTCTCTATGTAATAAAACTGTTTGTGGCACAATTGGTAAATATCTCATCTGCTTTCTGCAAGCAGTGCACAGATATAAATATTCATTTTGGACGTTTCACTGAATATTCATGGTTAATTATGGGTGTGTCCACAGGTACGCACATGTGCCGCAACTTCAGAGTTGGTTGGGCTTTATAAAGGGAAATTGGCGTGGAATGTGCGTGCGCCATGCTTTATAAATCTGAATAATTTTCTTGCGTACGCACATCCTGAGATTATTTTGCCGCATGTCTTCTGCAAAGTTTTATAAATGAGGCCCTTTTTTCCCTCTGTTCCTTGCCATCACTGTTGAATCGAAAGTGCGCAGAGGTTTGACAAGATCTGGTATTCAACTGGGGGGTTGGGGGGGGGAGGGTTGTTGAACGTAGCTACAGACTATAAAGTACTAATCGAGTATCCATGTGTGTAAATGGTGTGATGTTTGTGATGTGGGACATGTGCTGGGAGCAACAGCATTATTTTGTTACTTTTCCATTGTCATATGTTAATGTGGTATGTGTTTATTGTGTGCTTTATGTGGTTATTATGTGGTACCTGGCAGTTGTAAATGTGTCTGTAAACTGTGTTGCCTTTGTAAGGTGTCGAGGTTGGTCGGACCAATCATCCAATTTAGTTCAATGATTCCTCTGGTGCGAGAGGTGAGGTCTATTTAAAGCCGTAGCGGTTTGTGCTCAAGAGAGAGTTTTAGAAGCAGCTGTTACAGGTGAAAAACTGTGCTCTGTGCTCTATTTTGAATAGATTCCCTCCTGCAATGTTTATTTTGAAAATAAAATTGTGCAAACATTGAAACATCGTTTGGACCTCTGTATCTTTAACCCTTCATGGATGCATGGGTACCAACGAGAAGCCCATGCGTCCCGGAGGAGCGTTAATTGTGCGCACACGGTTCCTTGGACACGCATCTCCTGACTGATGTCACGAGTACTTCGGATGACACGAGTTACGAGAGCTTGACTGGTTCTAGCCTGCGTTGTCCGTACATTCTCTTGACTACGGACGATTGCTGGCACCTTATCTCAATGGAGTCAGACCCAGACCCTCCTCTACGCATTTACATAAACAGCACTCACTCCTTCAAGAAGACTGAGCAACTGTTTGTATGCTTTGCCAACCCCTCTAAGAGCCTTGCACTTTCGAAACAGAGGCTGTCCAAATGGTTGGTGCAAGCTCTCCCATAGAGATGCCAAAATGACTCGCCTGAAAGAGAACATTAGGGCATGTACTGTATATGTCCCTGGTTCTTTGAAGAGGATGAGTGAGGCATCCCTCATGACACCCCTTTTTGCTGACAGGCGAAAAGAGGTATTTGCCTCAATGTGCTTGAGTCCCTCGCAATCATTCGTTTTAGACAAGTGGTCGTCCCGCCCACGGCACAGCTCATTGGACCTCCAGCATGAACAAAGAGATCTTCGGCAAATCGTACAGCTGAGAGCATATTCCCATAGAGATGCCTCGCTCATCTTCTCCAGAGAACCAGGGACATATACATGTCCTCGTGTTTTTAACCAAAAGCCATCTGCACACTTAATTTTGCACTGATGCCTTTTTAAAGACTTTAAAGACTTTATGTTGTTCATTAAGCACCAGTAGCATCTGCACTTTACTTATTTAGTTGCACTGTACAATGACAATAAATACATTCATTCATTCATTCATTCATTCATTCGATTTCAGTTTGTGATATGGCATTCTGTTGCCTTCAGTCTGGCAGGCAAATTAGGGGCAGTAGAACATCAGTGAAACACCACAAGCAATATAACGTTCTAATGCTCTTTATTTGACTACATGGGATCAATGTCATATACAGTAAAAACTGTGACTGGGGATGATGGGGATCACTAAGCAGATGTCAGCAAGCAGGTAAACTCTGTTTACTTGCCAGCAGCAGGGGCAGGAGTAGGGGCAGGGGTGTTGGCCAACTGTGCCAGCAGCAGGGGCAGAAGAGTCAGCAGAAGGTTGTTGTTGTTCTGTGGTTGTTGGAAGAAGGGGTTGAAGAAGGGGTTGAAGTTCTGCAAAAAAAAGAATATAAAATAATGAGTCTGCCTCCTGTTTTTTCTTGCATTTCATAAATCTTGTGTTTAAGGTTGCCCAGTAGCGATATCTCAGATGTCAGTCCACATGCCATTCATATGTTTGCCTGGTTATCCAGGTATACTGTAACCTCTGATTTTGAGAGATTTAGCCAGTGACATTTCATTAATTATCAGGACCAGTCTTGACCTCGTTTTAAATTCTTGTAGTTGTTCGGATGAAAAAAAGAATAGTCACTCACCTCATTAGATTCACTGGATGAGCGCTTCTGTCGAACATGATCATCACTCTGAAAACAAAATCACAGACATTAAGTCTAAGGGTTCACTAGGTACAGTACACCACAGTACAGTAGAGCAACTTCATTGATGTCAAGGGCAATCAATGTGTCCAGCAGCATACACAGACACACAAATTACATTGTATGGCAGATTAAACACAAAGCACATTGCTAGCAAACTATTCCATATTAATTTAAGTATAAACATGTACTCACAGGGGCTGCAAGGCAAACAGCAATGAGGCACATGGCAAAGATGGCGACCTTCATGTTGTCTTCTGATGTCTACAACAAATGCATTTAAATAATAGATTTTTTTAGAATAAATAGCATTTCCTTCAAGGCGAAGAAAAAACAGACATTTCAAATAACACATTGTTGAACGTATTGTCATTACCTGTAAAGGCTGATTAGCTAAATTGGAGAGGCTGATGGAACAGGCAGGTGTAGTGAAGTCTGTTTCTGAACTGTTTATATAGGATTTTTCTAACTACACACGGCCAATCACCTGGAAGAAAGGTAGCGTGATGGATTAAAATAATCCCCTGAATGGGAAAAAATGATGAAATAAAATATTCATGTGCAACACATTTTTTTGCATCATATCCTACAGCAGACTAATTGTCAGTCCACCTGTCCGTCTCAAGGTAATGAGTAACCTGACACAAGTAAAAATTGTGTAAATTTCATATTCTCATGAGTCATTCGCTGTAATTAAGCAGGCACACAAAAGACTTGGAATATGTCCAAACTCAGATCTGTCTAATACACCTGACCTTATATGGAACTTCATGTCCATGAGGGCAGGTTCAATTTCGGCCTGGCTCATTTCTCAACCCCATCCCTATCTCTACGTCCCCCATTTGTCTGTTATTCACTATAAAGGTTCATATATAATATATACATGGGCTATAACATATAGATCTGTCTGGAAATAAAAAAGATGTGATCATTGACAAAACCATTTCCCTGTAGGGAAACACAAGAATGTATTAAAATTGGTGGTCCAATCCAAGCAGACCTTGTTGGCTGGCTTTGTGTGTATGCCTGGGTCTTACATATTTTTTATACGTCAACAGATAAACCGTAACAAGCAAGAAAAGAGTGGATTGATGAATGGGTGGATAGATGGATGGATGCATGGATGGGTTGATATTCTGGCACTGGCATGCTGGACAATTTAATTACAAGAGAAAAGGACATTTAACCGAACAGTGCTGAAGAGCAAGATTGCAATTGCTCATTCTTGACAGATAGCTCTTTAATTGGAAGGCTATTTATGTTCACAGCTGCTCTCATAGTCAATTCAATTTTGACCACATGCCTCTATTATCTGCTGTGTGGTATTGACAGCTGTTCATTTACAATTATCTCTCCTTTTTCCATCCCTCCCATTAAAACAACTCATGTCAAACATGAAGTAGACTACATTGCAAAATTGCTGATATTTTGCAACAGCATTTCAACATTGTGCCCACAAATTGCTTTGCTCTCCTTAACTTACTGAGCACAGATTGACTTTGTTATATTAACATCCTCTCATAAATTTGAAAAAGAAAAGCACATAGACCTATTTGTTCCAATTGCCTGTTTCCTTGGACATGTACAAAAGTAGAAAAGTTGGATATAACACAAATATGTTTGCCATGTCTAATCTGATATCTAAATCAATAATCACTATCGGCATACTAATATTGTGTATGTTCTGTTTTACCAGAATCATTTGTAATTTACAAATTAATAAGACCTCCAAAACAATATTTGTCTCTACTTGTATCTTCAAATTCACATTTATCCGATAAAAGTATATAAAAGTATATAAACTATCACATTTTCACACTTCAGACGAAACAGGGGCATGGTTGAATCCCTTTTCATTCTCAGATATTTTTCTCTGCCTTGCAAAGCATTACAGCTGTCAAAGTGTGATTGGCTGGCAGACCCATGTCATCTGTAAGGCAGATGCATGTTATATCAACAGCGGCGTAGTCACACGATCCAAGTGTATTTACATAGAGTGAAAGATAAAAACTGGCACTACAATAAATGATTGAGAAAAGACATGTCCCTCTCCCTCCTCTGAAGATATCAATACACTGATAAAGTGCTTGGTGTTATTGCGCCTGTCATTATAGTGCCTTATTTTATCATCATAGAAAAGTGACGCGTTTCATTTTGTGTTACTACACCTGGATCACTGTAACTTTTGATAGTTTTCATTGGAAATGTGTGATGCTGTATAACCAGATGTAAAATACAGAAACTTGCAACAAGTCTTCTTGAGGAAAATGCATATGTCTTCACTGTTAATGTTGTGTTGTATGAAATAAAAAAAGGATGTCTATTATAAGATTGCAAGATTTTTTATTTTATTTTACTTCCAGCAGCCTCACAACGCATTACCGCATGTATGTTACAGTATATGAAGAGTTCAGATGCAAATCCCCCTAACACCATTTCTGAAGACCTGCACTTCTATAGTTTTAGAGAACCCAGTTGTTGGTTTGGTTTACATTCATGTACTTGATAATACACATAAATAGTTATATTACATAAATAATAAATAAAAAATATGCAATTTTGATAGCTTTGTAGTGAATAAAAATGAATTAAGATTATTTTCTGAAAAGGCACTTAGGGAGTTTTGCATCTGAACTCTTCATATGGAGACGTCACAGCAGCCAAGACAGCATGCATTTGGGCCTGCTGCACTAAAGTGTAGTGTAGTGGACGAGAGTTGTGCATGTGGGCCTGCACTAAAGTGTAGTGTAGTGAAGGAGAGTTGTCTCACTGGGCTTCAATCCCCAGGCCTCCTGGCTGCCAAACTTGTGCTTGGACCGTTACCTCAAAATTAGCAGATAGGCTTATTTCTGTGACAATCAGAGCATAGCCACAAGCCATGGGGGAGCACATCCACAACCCTGTTGAGGGTCACATTAGCACACAGCCATGCAGTGGTGCACAGTAATGAAGTATATTTACTTAAGACAAGCACATAATACAAGTGTTAATCATCCATCTATGTATTCACACATGAAAATATATAATGTTTTATATAATAATATATAAAGGGAGTATTAAATAGGGGCCGTGTACATTATAGGGGAAGTGTTAGTGACCATATTCACAAAAACAAATCAACAAAAACACATAAAAATCAATATGCTTCTATTCAAGTAAAGAAATTCTGTACTTCATCCATCCCTCTGTTCAGGTACACTACATAGTATTTTTGTAGCACTATTTCACTTTGCAGTGTTCCCAGGCTGCTGTACCTGTTTGGCAGGCGTTTTTGCTCTTGCTGGCAGAGTGATGCTACAATGAGCTTTTAACATAGGCCTATCTTCATACCATTTGCACTGATGAGATAAATATGTTGTGCCATATTCACAAAATTGAAGTTATTATCTGTCAAGGTTCTATTTTTGTGCAGTAAACAAGATAAGTAGAAGAAAGACCACAAAACATTCGTCAATGTTTATTTTTATTTATTTTCTCCCCAGGGGATTGTGTACTTCATTTCATCCATGTTTATTCACATATATTAATTATATGTATTGTAGACATATTGTGTGTGTAAGCTCTGAGTAAAGAAAAAGAAACATGAAACTTTTGTTCATTTACAGACTTATAATTTATTTATTTTTTCATCGTTGCGTCCATGGTCGTTGGGCTAGAGCCCAGATTTAGCCCACAAGGGCTTTGCCAGAGGCTGGTGCTGGAGCAGCAGCAGGAGCTGGGGCAGGAGCTGGGGCAGGAGCTGGAGCAGCAGCAGGAGCAGCAGCAGGAGCTGGGGCAGGAGCTGGAGCCGGGGCAGGTGTAGGGGCAGGGGTAGGGGCAGGGGTCGGGGCAGCGGTGGTAGTAGTAACTCCCAACAAGGTTAAAATAATTTGGATCAACTGGTCTCTGCTAAGCTGCGTAACCTGAAGAAGAAGAAGAAAAAAAGATAGAGTATTCAATTAGAGTTCCTGATTGGTATGTGGAAGGTACAAGTGGGTCAGTTTTGTAAAACACCAAAACAGGTCTCTGTTGAAATGGAATGAACGTATTTCTAGATTAGGCTATTCAGTTGGATAGTCTGTGAAAAAAAAATACCTCGCTTGACCCAGAGTTGGAGTCTGAGCTGGAGTCTGAGCTGGAGTCTGAGTCTGAACGAGCAACCCGTGCATGGTCGGTCTCAGCCTATTAGTGAACAAGAGCCATCACAATCCATTACGATTACATTTCAAATGAAAGGTTGTGGTCTTTACGAGGAAGTGTCTAGTATTTAATTACAGTTAAATCTTTATCAACATGTTCAAAAACTTACAAAGACTGCAAAGGCCAGGCCAAAGAGTAGTGTCACAAGTACAGCTGACCTCATGATGTTGGTTGTTTCTTTCTACATGTGAAATGAAATGAAAAATAATTTGGAGAAAAAAGAAGATTCTACAAGCAGATTCCAAAAAAGTTTGGACACTTGGTATTTTGTGAAGGAAATCAAAATGCTGACTTTTTTATTATATTCACAAAATACTAAGTGACCCAACTTTTTTTGGAATCCGCTTTGTAGAAACGCTCATCCAACACATGAATGAACAAATGAAGAGTGAGAGAAAAATAACTCAATGTGAAGCAAAGATATTACCTCGATTTGTGATCCAGTCACAGTGAGTGTCCTGAGAATGGTGTTGATGCAATGTTGTGTGTTTCACTTATATGCAGGGACCATGAACACAGTATCCACACAACAAAATGTTTACTCATTACCTAACATTTGACTTATTTCATAAGATTAATTGTTTTGAAATGTTGGAAGCAAAGTCTTTCGTACCCTTATAGGTGTGTCTCATTATACGGATCAATTAGGAGGTGCCTGGGAAAATACTAGCATAGTTTCTACAGTGTAAATAAGTCAGTAAGGCAATACAAAGGAAATATCACTCATGTACCATCAATGTCTATCATGCATTTAAACAATTCTTTTCGCACCGACATTTAACAAAAGCAAAACAGTTGAAGCATCTTGAGATGAACTTGACAGGTCACATCAGGTGAGGAGAGTTTCTGGGATTAAGAGGAATTATGATTACACATCCTGTTAGTTCACCACATTAAGCAATATCAATATCAAGCACAACTTCAGTACCATTCAATTCCATTTTTATGATTTTCACTCAGAAGTCTTAACACATTTTTTTAATTCACTAAAGGTGTGCTTTGCCTAGAGAACTGTGAAAATTCACTTTCTTGTAAATACATATAGGCTTACTGGACAGAAAAACATCTTAGAATGCAGATGTCCATGCAACTGGGTTTCAGACTTCATTATGGGATTAGACAAGTAAGGCGTTGCATGGGTGTTGTACTCTTGCCCAACAGTTTCAACAATATAAAAAGAGACCATGTCCAAGGAAACTTTACAGAAACTCAGAGAGAGCAAGTAAGTAGCATTGTTTCTTTCGTGTCCTCAGCTATCTTTATTGGCTGGCTCTGTATTTTTGGATGATATATATTTACAGTCAACTCTGTGTGGCTTATGCAGTTTGCTGAGTTGAAAATCTCTTTTTGAATTTGCCTTTGACAGATATGGCATACTCTATTCTGGTGGCTTTACTGGTGGTGTCTTGTGTCACTGCTTATGTAAGTATATTTTAATTCAAATAAGGAAACGATATATGTGTTACATGTCATGGCGACAATAGCAATGGGATGGGTCAGAGTCAGTCCACTGGTAAATTGCAAATCCAATCAGTGGTGAATGCTCCATAGTCAGCGGTGTAGTCTACTTTTTTGAAGTGGGTATACTGTATATTCGAGCATTTTTTGAAGTGGGTATACTGTATATATTTATGCTATTCTAAACAATGGATCAATCAATTTTAAGTGGGTAAACTAAAGCCCCTAAAATTTAGAAGTGGGTATACTCTGTATACCTGCGTTCTATGTAGACTACACCACTGTCCATAGTAGTGGGGCTTCTAACTGGTTTGTGTGTCCCATCAGCCTGGCCCATGGCAGCAGAGGCAGAGGCCTGGACGACGGCCTCAGTTCAGTGGAGGACCTCAAACGGGGGTAAGAGAGGCCTGCTCATTGTTATTATGCTTGCCCATGCAAATGTTGGGTCCAGCTGCGAGTTCTTGTCGATGCAAAGTGTTGTTGAGTGAGCATAGATTCTAGCAATGCAATTGGCTTTACCAATATATCTGTGAGTTCATTTCATCACATTTGCCCCCGTCTTCATCAAATGCATTTTGTTTTATTCTTAAACCGGCCAGTGCCAGGGGTTGGTTATGTTCACTTTTCAATCACAGAAGGCCAGTAGACGGGGGTAAGAGAGGCTTGCTCATTGTTATTTCTCTACGGTGGAAAATGAAGGCATTTTGAGAAACAGTTTGAGGAAAGTTGATTAAACTCAATACGATATTAATGTTACAGTTGTGTTTTATCATTTAAACTAAATGTATGTGTTACATTTCCAGTAACTCAAGAAACAAATGAATCATTTCATTTATACATGCCCTAGAGTATGTGGTAAAGAATCACACATTTGTGAAAATAAAAGAGCAATGCCATCAATATCATTACGTTTGGCGCTCGTATAGTCTGATGAACATTTTTGGGTGCAGGATCGTCCACGTTTCGGAATGGATGAGGAGGAGTTCATGCCCGGCTCAAACGGTGGTGGTAGACCAAGACCCAGACCAGGCCAAAGGCCAGGAGGGAATGGAGGATACTTCCCAAGACCAGAAGGACCAGGGGGCAATGGAGATTTCTTCCCAAGGCCTGAGGGACCAGGAAGTGATGGTGGATTCTTCCCCGAATCTGAGGGACCAGACATGGCTGGCATGGGAAGGCCAGGACCAAGACCAGAAGGTCCAAGAGGCAATGGAGGATTCTTCCCTGAGGGACCAGACATGCCTGACTGGGGTGTGGATGAGCCATGGGTGTGTTGTCGACATCGTGGTTTCGTGGTCGAAATCATTCCCCTGCAAAATTGCTTTGGTATGTATAGCCAGCGCCTATGCATGTAAGCTGACTGTAAAATGTAATTCACAGTTTCCTGACATGACAGACGGAGGGGAAGGTTGCGACGAGAACGAGGGCGATGGTGGATGGTCCAATGGAGATGGAGGTGACGAGGAGCCCACTGGCTTCCCAGACAGAGGAGACAAAAGGGTAAACTAAATCCTGCACAACATTTACCAAATTATTATTACAAAAATGTACCAAAAATTCTTTCAAATGCAAGAGGAGGGAACAAAGGCTTCTCATCCTTAAAGGGGTATGCCACTATTTGGGGGCTTAATACAGTTAAAATCGTTGGCCAGGGTTTATAAAGGTGGTAAAGTGTCTTATTTTTCATGTAAGCTGTTGTATTGCTTTAAGACAAGTTAAAAGAGGCAGTATGTAGCAGGCTTGTACGAAATTCTGAATGGAAGGAATTTCAATTCAAAGTAATGCCATAATACGAACACTAGGTGGTGGTGTTCTATGTACTTTCAATGGGTGGTGTAGATTAAATTCAAAGAAATTCAAGGTAATGGCACCACCTAGTGTTCGTATTATGGCATTATTTTGAATTGAAATTCTTTCCATTCGGAATTTCGTACAAGTCTGGTATGTAGCTAAGCTAGTGAAAGTCAATGGATCCGTGTAGCATGTAGCCTGATGGCAGTGTGTTTATGTACTGTACCTGTGATGTGCCTGTACAGGATCCATGGAGCCAGGGCGAGTGGGGGCCTGGAGCTAGAAGGCCAAGGAGAAACCGCGGCCCCAACAGGAGAAACCCAGGTGGCAGGGTAAGCAGTCAATGCTGTCAATGCAGCATGAATGAATAGGTGAATGGGTTAATGAATGAATGAATGAATGAATGAATGAGTGAATGAATGAATGAATGAATGAATGAATAAATGAATGAATGAATGAATGAATGAATGAATGAATGAATGAATGAATGAACAATTTCCCTCTTCCTCCAAATTTAGCGTCCAGGGGGCGCGGGTGGAAGATTCCCCCCCTTTGGAGGAAGGCCGATGCCACCTAGCGAGGAGGTGGGTATCTTTTTTTCTTTTTTCTTTTTTCTTGTTAATTTTAATCACATTGTTTTCTCCTTTATTTATCATGCAGACAACCTTTCCTTTTGCATCATTTTTGGATGAGCTTTTAACCTGATCATTTCGAGATTCTCAACTGCCCTGCAATAATATATCATTGAAACATTGCATTTTCATGAAACCGTTTATGACAATATTTTTTCCCGTGCGCTCCCTCTGTAGCCCACCAGAGAGTTCACCCCTATTGTGAAGGTAAATCCATATATTCTTTTCCTAACCATGTGGTAAACCAGCTTTTTAGTATGGATTTTGAAAACATAGGTGTTAAGACATAGATGTTCTGAAATCAATAAATAACAATATTCACTTCCTATGCTTCATTTCAGCTTGACAATGTGACCCTTCCGGTAAGACAAAATACAGTAATGAAATTGAATAATTAAATGTCATTGTATAATCTGTAGACCGTTTCTAACGACTTTCTTTTCTTTCAAAGAATGTTACTGAGATGCATCTCAAAGAGGTAAAGTTACTATGTAAATCATATTTGTAGGGCTGTCCTAAATGATTATTTTTCTCCCTAATCTATCAACTATTTTTTTCGAATAGTCGATTAGTCAAACGATTAACTTTTCAAGTAGTTTAGCACTTAAATCTTCAAGGAAATTGGACAAAAAAAGAAACCATTAAAATTAGGTCCCTGAGCTCACAATGAGCTTTAAATGCTGATAGTATATTATTTACTCCAAGATACAATGTCCAATTCATACGTGCTGGTCAATTTTAGGTTTCAATAAAGTAATAAAGCATTAGTAAAGTAAGTAAAAAAGCATTGAATTAAATGAAACGATTAGTCGACTATGAAAATTCTTGTTGAATAATTTCTGTATTCCATTAGTCGATTAATCTCCCCAGCCCTACATATTTGTTTAGGCTATTGCATACATTATGCTAGTACTGTACTTCATATTTTGAAATCTGTTTGGTCTTGTCTTGTGTAATGGTTACAGGGGGAGAACATCTTCCTTCTACCAATGGTAAGCACCATACAGTTATCCTCCCTTTGAAGTAGCGCTTGTTTGACTCCAATATTGCTAAAACGTACACCCTTTCAACCAGAAATGGTTGTCAAAACATTAGAGAGGCAAATCTTTGGAACAAAAGTTTCACAGTAGTTAGAGTGCCATCATATTTGCCTCCCATATATATATCTGGTGGCTCATGGGATTGCTATGTGTGACAGGGCCGGCCACGTGGACCCCCGCGTAGACGCCCAGAGGGACGCCCAGAGGGACCCCAAGAGGGACCACAAGAGATGAATGTAAGACAACACAATTGCATTTAGAACTTTATTGTTTGCATTTGACGTGTCTAATTACTTCCTTTTCTTCCTCAACTTCTCCTCTTATTCCACAGCAGTTCTATGGATACGGTGGTCCTCAGGTAAATATAGGCACAATAATAAACAATAATAATAATAATAATACTAATATAATAATAAACAATAATACATCTTTGCAAAACTTTTCATTCTGTAAGGCATTTCTATTTGTATGGTTATTAAACTGAAATGTGATACATGTCTTTGGGATTAGGACCCCAGGAAGACTAGCGAACTGCTATGGCATAAGCTAATGGGGATCCTTTAATAGAATGAAAATAAAAATAAATTACGTATATACATATATATATGAAGATGCAAAACCCCCTAACTCCATTTCTGAAGACCTGCACTTCTATATTTTTAGAGAACCCAGTTGTTGGTTTGGTTTACATTCATGTACTTGATAATACATATAAATAGTTATATTACATAAATAAAATAAAAAAATATGCAATTTTGACAGCTTTGTAGCGAATAAAAATGAATTAAGATTATTTTCTGAAAAGGCACTTAGGGGGTTTTGCATCTGAACTCTTCATATTTAGCCTACACTACATGTTGCACTGTTATAGTGACTGCCCATTCAATTACAACAGCAAATGTGTCCTCTTTCAGCCTTACATCAAGTTGATCCTCAACCCGCAATCTACAACGGTAAATGCTTCTTTTGTACCTTGCACAATATACGACAAGTTAGTGTGTACTCACAAATCTCTAATTATGGGATACTTTTCTCAACAGCAAAGGATTTCTTTTGAATATGGCATTACCCAGCTGGTGAGTGTGTTGTGATAATAAACCACTATGAAACTCTAAATCTATGTATTAACAGTACAATGTGAGTCATAGACAAAGAGGATAAATGATAGGCTATTTTAATGTCTTCGGCTATTGCACACATTAGTAGAAGTATGCCAGTATCCTTGGCATGGCTATATTCTTTTAATTTTCTGTTCATTTTTTTCTTTTTTTCAAATTTTCATCTACAGTTGCCATCCTTCGGTAAGATTTGCCACATGCCTACACTTTGAATAGTCTATGTGTTTACCCAGTTACAAATGGGATGAAAGGTTAACATGATTTTGACATGCTGTGAATATTTCCAGGCTGACCCTGAAGAAGATGGGACTGACAATAACAATGGAGTGTGACCTGCACAATTGAACATGTAAGATACATACAGTAGGCCTACAGTATAGTAAAAGGCTAGTGTTGAATATGAATATGAATGGCAAATGAAAAGTAGGCTATGTTTAATACTTAACCAACACCTTTCTTTTTGTGTTAACAGATCAACAACATGATTCGGGCTCCACCTCAACCCTACAACATGTCATAATGTGTTGCTTCTTTAACTGTGACATGATGTTTTGGTGATAGGATGTCCCGATATGCAAAATGTTTAACTCTGAACTTTGGTTAATAAAAACCATTCAAGCATCCAAATGGGTTTTCCTCTGCATATTTTCATCACATTGCTATTCTAACTATACACCCTCCCATTTCTCTGTTCCACAGTCTTGGTTGACAATCAGGGTAAAATTGGGAGATACCTGTTTCCACCAATGATTTATTCATGCCATGGTGCAATGCCTCCAGATTACATAAACAGAGGTACATGTCTGTGACAGCATGAGGCAGCTGACAGCTGTGTGATGTTAGCCTTTATATGTCAGGCTTTCTGAGTGCTACAGGTGACACTGACATGAATGGAGAGAGTCACTGGAGAAAAAAGCCAAAAGAACCTGGCCTGTTAGAGAGGCCTGTGGAAATGAAATACTGTACGTTGACAGCTTCGGAAGCTGCAGGACATGGGTGGCTTTCGCAGTGACATACTTTAGGGGAAAAAAGTGTTGTGTGCAGGGTCCGCTGTAAGGTCTGACTGGCATTAATGGCATCATTAGAGGGAATGGCAGGCATCTCTGTAAATGGCAATGTAGGCACAGTTTCCTTTGACCGCTGCGGGTATCGTATGGTTTAAGGCCCCCAACTTTGCAAGAATACGGACATCTAGACACCATGTCTGCTCTCTCTATTCACACACACTGGCATGAGACCACAACTCTGGCCTCAATAAATATGTCATACACTGCAGCCTGTCTATTTAGAATAGGACATTTTGAACATTGGTGAGCAGGAGAAAACTTAGTTCTGCAAAAAAGTGTCACATTGCCACAGAAAGATATAAGGGTGGCAGCTGATGTATATGACAGGCCTGCATGCTTCAAGCCAGCCAACTGCAGAGTAACTGCACAAATACACCTAGCGCGACAAGAGTGAGGCGAGCGACGGAAGCAGGGGCGAGTTTAGGCTATTTTTAGTGGGACCGTGACTTGGCTCGGCCGCACTAGCTCAGGAGCCTTTTAAAATATTATTTGTGAATTGTATTGCCCCTGCGCAATATTCTGCTGCGACTGCCCCGTCCGGCAACCCTGTGACTTCAAGAAAGGTCTTGTGACGAGTCTGCTACACCTCTTCTGATTGGTTTGCATCTTCATGCAACTGTTTGCCGCCAGAGTTGTGTTCAGTTATGATTTTTGCGAAAGTAGTTTCTGGATTTATCATGCAGCCGAGGCAGAACCCAAATCCGCGCATATTCTTGTGATGAGAAAGGTAATGCACACTACACACAATAAAGTGGTGTAGGCTACTGTAGTGCTATGTGCAGACTATGATAGCATTGATTGTCATCATAATTGACATAATTTTGTAAGCTGGTAAACGTTGGTAAAAAAAAAAAAAAGTGTTGCAATGAAAGACCATTAAAATCGTCCATTATTAGGTTGTGGATATCCGTTTAACATGCTTAACATAGGTAGCGGTGGCCAAGATTTTGTCAGGTGATGCCTTGCGACGCACAATACTTTCACTTTTGCCAGTGTTATGGGGCTCTCTGTTGACCACGCCGAGAGTGACAGTTTGAAGTTGAAATCCTTTCAACTTTCTATGACGCGGTTCGGCGACCAACCGCGACAGCCAATGACTGTATAGAGGTCAGTGTATTTGTGTGGTAAGTGACAGCAATGGATAGGCTAGAGCAGTGTAAACTGCTTGCTTAATCTGAATCAAAGAAACTCAAGAGAAAGAACAATCTCTTGGCGGGGAATGCATTGGCCACGGTGTAGTACGGGGGCGTTGCCTGAGGACACGAGTGGATGGAAAATTAACTCCCTTGCGCATGGTCATTGGTCAGTGGGTGCGATGGATGCCATTTTCGTACTCCCTTGCACATGGTCAGTGGGGGCGACACCATGATGGATGTTTGTGGCCAAGTAACGGCAGCTGTTGGTCAGCAGTAATTGCTGGGGGTAATTAAGGACAGCTGACAGACATTCACGCTGTCCTATGACCTGTTCCACAGTGAATAACATTTCCGTACTCCCCTCGCCATCATTTCCTACTACGCTGTTATGACGTGAGTAAGCCCTCTTGTCTCAAGCCTCTTTGATCTGAATGCATCTGGCTAAGTTACAAAACTGATGTATTTACATTCCATGATGTTGTCTCGTCCAAAAACTGAGCACAACTCAATAGGTCAGTTGTCTCGGGCCAGAGATAGGACGAATGTATTGAGAAAAGGAAAGGTTTTTTTTAGTAATATTTTGTCCCAGCCCAAGCAGTCAAAGGCCCTGGGTATGGGAACTTAAATTGTTCAACCAATTTTCCTGATTATAGAGATCATTTATGAGAAACATGTTGAGTCTGCCATATGATGGCAGCACAAGATTATGATCCCAAAATTGCATTGTAAATATAATATACACAGGAAAGGTCTCTGAAAGGAGACCAATTACCTACAAATTAGATGTGCTGCTTTGTAGAAAACATTTTGACACAGCTAGGTTGGTGTTTAAGACTGCTTCTTCATTAGCTAACATATGGGTGGTGTGCAAAATTAAGCTAGATCACTCTTAAAAGATTCCTGGTCTTCTCACACAGCTAAGTGGTTTTCAATGTGCTGTCCCTGTTGATAGTCTTCTGATTACTGACCCACAATGTAGGTTAATTCATGTAATATTAAATCATTACAGCTGGGCTACACTAGTTAGCTGAAAAAGAAAAAACATAATTGTTAGAGATGGATTTAAAAGGAGAGGAAGAGAGGAGAGGCAGAGATAGCAGGAAGGCAGAGGAAGAAGAGATAGAAAGAGATTGTAGAGTCATAAGGTCAACATAGGTTAGGACCAGGATTCTTAGATGCGTAAGGTCCATAGTGGCTGGGTCTAGCATAAGTCATAGATAGTCACACTGAAATTGGGCGCTCAGATGCGGCCCCTGGTGGCATCAGGGGTGAGGAAAAACTCCCTTTCGCTTGATTCATAGTTTGTAGGGGGGGGGATGGGGCTTATAACACATTAAAGTAGGCCTATCCAAATGAAGTAGGCTATTAAAGTACTTACTGAATCAAGCCACACACACAATATGCACATGTTTGAGAGCATTAATGATGAATGGTGATGTCAGTGTGACCCACTGACTCTATTCAGTAACAATGGTGTACCCAATAATAGTCCATTAAAAGTGACCTAAATATTACGTTGTGACTAAGTGCTAGGGTTTTCAGAGCTTGCCTTGTTTTCATCTTAATTGTGGCACTGCAATTCATTCACCATTCAGACAAACAACTGATGCTCTGGTAGTAATTTATTTGTTCCATTATAAAAGAGACACATTACAGCAGCTATAAAGTAAGACAGCACAAATGAAAGTTCCAAATATGTTTTAAAAAATTCTACAGCTTAATGACCACCCCTTGACAAAGAAGCTACTGTCAGATTATATAATTTATTAAAAAAACCACATAAACATACAACTAGGACAGTTAAACTTCAGACAAATGGAAAACATGGGTGTGGACGTTCTTCATTCTCTTTCATGTAGTTCATGGTAGAAACGAAAAGCGTGGGTAACCCTGAAAGAGACATGGGCATTAGTATCACTACAATGAGAACATCCAGGATGTGATGAATGACATGCTTTACATTAAATTACCCTTAGCAGCAGCTTTTATCCAAAATGGCCTACAAAAGACTAACGTAAACAAGGTACGTATAGGGATACATGTCGCCTATAGGAACACAGACTAAACAAATCCACAGCACAATTAGAGCAGAACGTGCACAGGAAAGGGATGCTGATTGGTGGTTGGATCACAACCGAAATCTCCAAAAGCGTAGGCCTACATAAATACCAGTGAACGCTTCAGAGAAGCTTAATTCAGTACCTCCTCAATCACTGGGCCAGGCAGGTCTCCTCTGTTATCTGGGGCGGGCGTTGCTTTCACGACGTCGCCTCCTTTTCCTGGGTTCTAGATCATCACAACAACCACACAGTCCTCAGTCAGCATGCGAGATACACTACTGCCCTCTACCGGTCATGCTGGATATAGCACAGAAACCCAGAAAGATGCAAGACATGCCCGCATGGCTGTAACTACCATTGAGGACACAGAGGTCATGTCCTGTATTTTTTTTTCAGTGATGTAACATTTATCTATGATGCAAATGGATATATGATCAACAATGATACATTTAGTTTGTATACGACACCCCCATTTATCCTCAAGGCAGTGATTAATGAAAACAAACTTTGAGTTTGACTGAAATATTTGAAGTATTCTAAATGTATAATACAGTAAAATACTCAGTATTTGACCTCTGTATTTGAAAATGTCTGGTCATGGGTCTGCATGCCTGACCTGCTTTGCTGCGTACCTGTATTGGCAGCTGGGGTTTCAAGGTAGTCCTCTCAATGTTCTGCTGGTTGTTGTTTGGATTGGGCTGCACCGCTACAGCTGTGTTCCTCTGAGGGTAGCCATAATATGGATAATATGGATACTGTGGAACACAAAGACCACAAGACTCAGAAAGAGCTGCTCTCTGTTTATTAGCAGAGGATATTATGAGAGTCGTCTCTGACAATGGGGCTGGCCTTACCTGTCCTCCTGGCCCTTGGGGATATGGCATAGACGGGTAGTACTGTGGCACGAACTGAAACAAAGCACAAACCAAGTGCACAGATAGAAAGTGAAGTGAAAGTGAAAGCCAGATTGGGAAACTCCAACTCCCATTGACATTGTGACACAGCACTCCACAGCACACAAGTGTTCACTGCACACTGCACACAACGAAATTGCATTTATGCCTCACCCGTGCACGGGGGCAGCCCCCAATGGCGCCCCAAGGGAGCAGTGCGGCGAGACGGTACCTCAGTCATGGAGGAGGATGCGGGGGAGAGCACTGGTAAATTACTCCCCCCACCAACCTGGCGGTGTCAGGAGTCCCTGACCCTTTGGGCTACAAGTCTGATGCCCTAACCGTTTACCCATGACTGCCCAATAGCGATGATAGCCTCAAAGCTACTTCCATCTGGCTCACGCTTTAGGTTCCTAGCAGTCAAGACCAATAGATTTAGGCTTTCATTTGTCCCTAGTGCTATCTCCCTTTTAAATTCACATCCTGATTGATTTCTTGACCTGATCCCTGGTGTTGTTTATGGTATTTTATTGTATGATGATGTTCTTATTTTATTTATTTTATTTATTCATGATGTGTTTTTATCTTTTTTATAACCATATTTATGGTCATTTTAACCTTATGACCACTGCACTTTATGTCTGTCCTGTGGTATATGTTGTTGCTGTCTATATGTGCCTATGTCTTGCTGCACACCTAATCGCCCCTTCTGGGGACAATAAAGTTGAAAAGTTGAAGTTGTCAAAGGTATCCAAAATCCTCTGTAATGTATGCAGGATATTCATAATGTGCCATACTGTATACTCAGGTAGGCTACTGCGAGCGAGTGCACATGTGATGTCATACCTGTCCTGGGATCTGAGGCAGCTGCTGTGTATTTGGGTCCACAGGTCCGGTTGGCAGCTCCTGCTGTGCCGGGGCGTAGGGGTAAGGGAGGCCCTGGTTGACCTGGTTAGGCAGCAGCCCAGGGGTGCCCTGCTGCTGGGGCAGGAATGGACCGGGGAACTGCGGGTTGAAGCTCATCACCTGCGGTGGCATGATGACATTGGGCTGGAGAAACGGGTTCATGAAGGCGGTGCCCTGAAAAGATTGAGATACAGTATACAGGAATCAGTTCAAAAATGTGCATATTGCAATTCCTGTAGTGCTACCTAAACATTGAATGCCTGTGTAATTGGGCATTGTGCATCACAGGGTCATTGGGCATCACACGGGCAATTGGGCATTGGACATCACACACGAAACACCATGCAGAAAACTAAGTTCCTCTTCTGTATGTGACCAATGAAATACAATGTTTCATACAGAACATGTGTTAGTCAGGGTGGTGGGGGTAAGCCAGTGTCAGAGACATGCAATTATTACCATTGGCAAGTCCATATTGTGCAGTGTCATATGAAATATGGTATCAAATCCTACAAAAATGAATAGCTTCTATATTTTAACCACTTTGCACAGAGTCTCTGTTAATACCTACAGTATTTGTCACAAAATTGTAATGACTAGTTCTCAATCTGTAATGCCATCTTGTTTTCAGAAAAGAGTGAACAGGCCCACTAGTGGGCCCATCATCACAAAGAGGCTACAGCAACTACAGAAAAAAAATATTTTCTCCATAGAATATCTTTAACTTTTCTTTGGATCTAAACAAATAGTATGTGATTGTTGTCAAGGTGGCGGCCTTAAGTGTAAAGGGTGTGTGAGTACATTGTCATGTCTAGGACTTTTAGAGTATGAGTCATAGGAAAGAGTTGATCAGTTACTGCTATGCACATCAGGATCAGGAAATGACCTTATGACCTTTAGGCTCCAAATCTGGCAAATGTGGCAGAATGGTTAGAATTGGGAGGTCACAGGTTCAATCCCTGTACTACTAGGTAGTCTAGAATGAAGGTGGAGTAAGTAACAAATGCTGTCTTGTTCATAAAGGACTTTGGAAAGACATATAACCCAAGTACCTCTAGAAGTTGTTCCATGCATTGTAGTGCATAGAAATTGCTATATGTCACACTGGACAACGGTGTCAGCTAAGTACAATCTAAAAGTCAATGTCCTTACCGGTAATTAGCCCATGCCTGCCTTAATAAAACAGTAGCTAACATATTTTGTGCATTTTCACCCCCAATCCCCAGGCGATTTCACCAATTACATACATAAAAAATACATTGCAGGCTGACACACACACACACACACACACACACACACACACACACACACACACACACACACACACACACACACACACACACACACACACACACACACACACACACACACAAATACTTGGAATCCGCACTTCCACCTCTGCATATTGTTTTACTCTTGAATATTCTAAATGCAATGTTTACCTGTCCGCCAATGCCAGTGAGGGTGACACCACCAAGCCGTAGGATCTTTTTAAACAAGAAAAGAAAACACATCTTTAAATCTATCCAATAAAGGATTTGCCTAAAACACAATAATTGTTAATAATGCCCATGGACCTTACCTCATTACTGTTGCTTGCAACAATTCCAAGTTGTGGCTGAAATATCTGTAAAATGCCAGGTCATGTAAGTGTACAGCTCTCAAAAACAAAACACCAAGTCTGAAGTATATTAGGAGGGGTAACACTGAGACACACTCACTGGAATCGCATTGCAGATGCAGACAACACTTGCCCAAAGAACGACTCCTTTGAGATCCTTCATAGCTATCTGTGAGTGAAACAAATAGAAAGTCAACTCATTTCAGCAATTATTCACAAGAGGCTCTTCCTGTACACTCCATTTTTAAAAAGTGAGTCCGTTTCAGATGGGACATTCCCATTACCATGGCAATACAGCGCTGTACGGAAGTGAAGTGAAGTGAAGTGTTGTCTTTGATTTCTCCCTTGACTCGACTTCTCTCACACTGATGTTTTTGCCTTTTAAACACCTTCTCTTTAACCTCTTTTACCGCCGTCCTTTACAAGAGTCTCACCCCCAGACAAGTGCTGTGGTTGATGATGCCCATCTACACTCTTCAGCTATTCTTCTTCACAGACATCTTGTCAGAGGTCATTATGGGCAACTAATTACACCGCATGCAGACCATGGGTGCACTTGACTTGCCTGTCTTTGGGTGCATTTCTAAATGCGAACCTAACTACTCATGGTTTTACCTGGAGGAAATTGATACTTACATCAGTCTTATTTTTGTCTCACAGAAAGAGATTAGCTCTCCTTTTGAGGTGACATAGACATGCCTTTCTGGGTCCGAAGGAAGTGTTAGAGAAATACTGTGTGTTAATTTAGTACCTTACATTATATTACATTAAGCAGACACTTTTTTTAAAAGTGTCTTACAAAAAGGGACATAACTTTCATTGTGTCGTGTCATGAAATGTATAGAGGACATTGGCATAGTCATGACCCAATAGGCCTATATGCTATAACCCATTGTGTCCTGGAGACACATATACGCTGCATTCAGGATTTTTAGATTTGAGCTGTTTTATTAAATATGTGGGTATGTTAGAGCTGAATGAACACATTATAATGCAAGAGGAGGGTCTTGGCTTTGAAATGTAACTCATGTCATGTTTGTATGTGCTTCGGAGGCTGAGATATTTCGGATTTAATAGGCAGAGGGCACCCTTTCTCAAAAAGGGCTTGGGACAAAATGGGTTAAATCCCACACATTCATAGGAAATGCCCCATGGAAGCCGACCTTTTACGTAATTAATAAAAGGGCTTGAGAAATCTCAGAATCTGCCCGTAGATACTGTGTGAACATTAGCCCACTAGTTCCACAAGCACATTCACTTACATGCACTCACACACACGCTGACGCACTGACGCGCACACACACTCACACTTTCCTACACAATACCTTGTGAAGCGAGCTTGGGTGTTTTGTTTTGCGCTATATAAAACGAAAGTATTATTATTATTATTATTATTGTTAGCCACGCAAACAAACAAAACAAACAAATGTACTGCAAGCCTACAGGTACATGTGATTACTCGTGTGTTGATAATGTGCAAAACATGGTGAGTCATGCTTATCATTTCTGATAATGCCAAGCTCTTTTTGTGTCTGGGTTTTTGCTGTGGGCACGTTGCAAAGGCACAGACCATAGCTGTGACTCAGCATCAGCTGCAGAGTGACCCTGTAATTAAAGACATGTGGGTGCAACACCTGTGAGGGATGGCTCACGTCTCAGACAAAATATTTGCAACACCTAATAGCGTGTCTGCCAGAACCATCACAACAACCCCATCACAACTGAGAGACTGACAAAGACCTTTTTTCCCTCATGCCATTTGCTTACTGAATTCCTCCTAATTGATTTGATTGAACACACACACACATGCGCACACACACACACACACACACACACACACGCACACACACACACACACACACACACACACACACACACACACACACACACACACACACACACACACACACACACACACACACACCTTTTATTTTTTTTATTTTTTTTTTCTTCACCTTTCCTCTGCACACTTGTTTTTGCACCGGCCATGCATTTCAATGCATGTCTCTCTGTACATGACAAATAAATATCCTTGTATCCTTGTATCCTTGTGTTGTTGTAGTGTTTTCATGAGAAGTCATGAAGTGAAAATAAATGTTCGATATAACGCTGTGAGATTGTTCTTGAATTTAGAAGTTATTATTATATTGCATTCAGTTCCCACGAATGGGTATTGCAATAGCTGCAGGTGGAAGAAAAATATAGCCGACCTGCAAAGAATGGCAATGAGGGCGTCTCCCAGTATGTTGAACCATGATAACAATGATGTGGACACAATGAATGCATAATGCAACGACAAGCTAAATTACAGGTAAAAAGATAACAAGTCCGACAGGCGGACAACAGATGCGTCCGTCTATGCCTGTTCTGAACCTTTTTTGCCCAAACGCCCCCTTGGCCTCCTCATAACCTGTCAAGGCAATTTATCAATAAGCCTACCATGTACTGTATAAGCCTGGATTTGAAAAAGTACCATAGGTTTTTAACAGTGTTGGGCAATTTACTGAAAAACTGTAATGCATTGCTGATTATGTTACTGTCTTTTCAAAATAATCCCTTACACTACATTTAGCAATGTGGGGACCTAAGGCGAATTTAGCTTAGGGGGGCCATCGGTCCATCCCATATCACATTTTTTTTTAACATAAAATCTCTATTTTTGTTAGGCTATTTTTTTTAAATCACGATTTTTTATTTAAAAAAAAATAATAATTACAAACATAAAAAAACAGGCAAACATTACAACCCTTTCTGGACAGATTTCAATGAATAGGCTATTTGCAATTTTGCATAGGCCTACATTAAATAAACTAAAATGTGAAATTCTCTTTTCACTTTAATATGAGAGCAGTGATGTCCCCCCCTCACTGAAGTGTTATTTCATGTGTGTGCATGATGCTGTCACCTATTTGAAGTGACGTTGATGTTGGATTTCATGGAATACTTTTAAATGCCGCTTTGGGAAGAAAACAGAGTAGGCGACAGGTGAACTGTATTTCTGTCAAAACAGTGGTTTGCAGGCGTTTGCGTTTTCACGTGGATATTGTCTTCGTGGACCGCAACTAATCCATTAGTTCCATAAACTAATCAATGAGACATTGGCTACGTGTACATGATGTTTTTAAGTCCGATTTAATAAATGCGATTTAAATAGATCAGATTAAGAGTTATTTTGCGATGTGTATACATGGCACTTTCACTTAAATGCGATTAAACATCTGGGGAAAATAAAGCATTGCGATTGGACTGAGGACGCACGTGCTGAGCGAGCCAAATAAGGCACGGGGGCGTGGTTCAATGCCACCGAGATGCAGGTCATCTTCCCCACGAAAATCGTTGCCTCAGGCGGACTGAAATCACAACCTTCCCCCCTTTCTCCCTGGATCATTTACAATGCTACATTAGCTACCCTGTTAGCATAGAAAAACGAGTGGTCAAATGGTAATGTGGAGTAACTTTGTTGTGCTTCATTACTTCGTGGGGCACTTTTACATCAATATATGGAAGCCACAACATTTATAGTCGCTTAGGGACTTTAAATTAAGCAAAACTTTCATGTGAAAATCAACAGGAAGTGCCGCCATGTTTTTCTCACTGGCAAAGAGCACGGTCTCAAAAAAAAGGGACAATTTCTGACGGTCTCTTGGTAGACGTTTTGGTTTGCACGCATGAGCTCCAGTCCAAAACTGAGCGACTGCCACCTTGTGGACACAAGAGGGAATCACAAGAGGGAATCACAATTCAGAAACTCATCACGGGAGGGCGGACGGACGGACGGAAGGACGGACGGACGGACGGACGGACACCAAAGCCTCTTATAGAGATGCGTGGGACGCATCTAAAAATGACGAAAGCATAATGCATAGGTTTGTGTCTTTTAAGAACCCCTTTGTAGAATATGTGTTCTTTTGTAGATCTGCTATGATTTTATTTACTGTATATAGCAATTCCAACATATACAGCAACATTGTTGTAATAAATGGAACATAGGATGTTTTGTATGGTTACTCATTACATTTCCTACTGAGAAGAGTAAATGCTCCTTTAGCTCAACGGTGCAGTGCTGTGATAAGTCAAGTTTTGTCAATGAATGAATTCTTCCTCATCCACTCTCATAATTATAGGCCTAATCATTTTGTCCCATATGTTGTGCATTTGTTTGTATCTTTGTGTGTTTGAGTGCGTTTGTGTGTTTGTTTTGGTGTTTGTGTGAGTGTTTGTGTGTTTGTCTGTGTGTGTGTGTGTGTGTGTGTGTGTGTGTGTGTGTGTGTGTGTGTGTGTGTGTGTGTGTGTGTGTGTGTGTGTGTGTGTGTGTGTGTGTGTGTGTGTGTGTGTGTGTATTTGTTTGGGTGTTTGTGTCTTTGATTATGTGCTTGTGTGTTTGTCTGTGTGTTTCTCTGTTTGTTTGGGTGATTGTGTGTGTGTGTGTGTGTGTGTGTGTGTGTGTGTGTGTGTGTGTGTGTGTGTGTGTGTGTGTGTGTGTGTGTGTGTGTGTGTGTGTGTGTGTGTGTGTGTGTGTGTGTGTGTGTGTGTGTGTGTGTATGAGTGTTTTTTGTAAAAATGGAAATGCAGAGTTTATATTTTGCTTATCTTTAAAAGTGCACTGTGTGGTGGCCATGGTATTGCAACTATGCTGGTCTTTGAAAATGTGCTATCTACAGCCAAATTTGTTCTTTTTGTTCTTTTCAAATTTGTTCATGAATATTTACTAATTATTGAACAAACGTTAGAGATCCCCCTTTTCATGTATGTCATTTCCCCAGTCATAATGAATACTTAAAATTTGATGGTGGTGGTAAGTATTCATGAAAAATGTAACATTTGTGAATGGGCAGCATGGATTCTGGAAATAAAGTATAGGCCTATATTACACAGTGCACTTTAATGTATGGAATGTATGGAAATCGTTAACTTTTCACTTTAACATGCATAAAAGCATGTAGCCCAAAAGACCAGGGTTGTGTTCCAATATGTGACCTTGCGTCCTCCACTTGTGCTTGTGGCCTCGTACCAGGAAGTAATATGTCATGATGACATCACTGACAACAGCATTATATTTCAATATCTTGCAAAAGCTCAATTGTTAAGTTTTTTTCTCATTTGCAATTGGGATGGTGATTGAAAAACAGTCCCCCAAAAGTTGTTGTGGCTAGACTGACAGCTGGGAAACTTTATTGCTTTCTCCACAGAGGAGGGGCCAGGAGGCGAGGCGAGGCCACAAGCACAAGTGGAGGAAGCAAGGTTGCATATTGGAACACACCCTAGGCCTCATACCGCCTTCATCTTTTCCTTCACTTGCAGCATCTGCCTTGCACACCAGATGGCACTGTGACTCCATGACTCCAAAGGGTTAAGTGCAATGAAAAACAGTTTATTATTTTGACACACAACGTCTACAGTTCAGCTCTATAAAAAAGACTACAGTTACAAGAACATGTTTTACATCATGTTGAGCACACCTATAAACAAAGACTGCTCATCATGGACACTGGTCTCATGACCACACACTTGTACATGTACATGATGGCTATTAATCAGCATCTACAGAGAAACATATGTGTTACATGTGTAACATATTGTTGATCGTTCTTTGCTTCATGCTGGGTCTGTTTTAAACAGAAGGGGCCTCAGATGTGGGACTTGCAGTAGTGTGGGGAGCAGCGCTGGCACAGTTCTGGAATTAGGAGAGAGAGAAAAACACTCAATTAAAGGCCTGAGCCACCGCACATATAGTAGGCCTACGTATAGCAGGTAATCCTATTGGAAGCCACAGAACTGAAAGCGCGAGTTGAAAGAAGCTCACCTCATGAGCCGGGGCAATATTGATTCTTTGAAGTCTTCTGATCATCCTCTGTAAGAGAAGAAAAACACAGGCATTATAGTCATTTCACAGAGTGAAGACGCACAGCTTTTAAGAGACAATGGGCCTGATTGTTATCACATATGAGGTATAATGGCCTGCAGGTTTTTTTTCTGAGTGAAAATGACAGGACTCTCATCTACCATGTCCTCTGCGTAGAGTACAGTACATTTAGCAGTGGTGATTCCACACTTGGAGAGTAGAGCCAACTTAACAAGAGTGCTGAATTTGACTCTCTCAGTGGTGAATTAACACTTAACAAATTGACTGTGTTTTGTAAGCCATGTAATTGCTGTAAGGCGTACAATTGCATTTACCCTGAATCTCCTCACAGGTGTCTGAGGCGGGCTCTGCTGCTGTGTCTCAGGGTTGACACCCTAACCAGTGCAAAAAAAAGACAACAGTCATTCACAGTCCGTCACACACAAATCGCATAATGTACAGTATGCTACATTTTGAAAGGCAGTGGTTTTGGGCAGTTTTACCGCAACTTGCTGTTGGGGAGGAAACAGTCCAGGCTGGGCTTGGGGGAAACCATAATAGGGCAGGCCCTGCGCAAGACAGACATTTTCTTAATGAGCACATAGTATGCATTTCCACATCGGCAACTGTCTCACATTAACAAACAAACAATAACAAACATCTGAAGCTACAAACCACACTCCCATTTCCGTTTTTTTATGGGCATGTATATGTCGTGATTTTAAAAAATAATAATGGGAACCTATGTTGCAAATTTTTTTTGTTAAAGAAAGGTTCAAGCAGTGTAGTAGGCCATACCCCATTGGCAGGTGAGAAGGGAAATGGCTGCTGTGGCTGCTGTGGCTGCTGCTGCTGCTGCTGCGGTGGCTGTTGCTGAGGGAACTGTTGCTGAGGGAACTGTTGCTGAGGGAACTGGGGAGCGGCATTAGGGAACCCGAATGGGGAGGCGGGAACCATACCAGGCTGCATGGCAAACTGAGGTACACCTACACCAGGAAACACCTGTAGCATACAGTAGTTAGATTAGGTTATGGACAGATTCATGCTTGAAAAATCTCTGTTTTCACAGTTGTGGTTATAATTGGCCTTGTGGCCTAGTGTGGAGCTTGGTCAGCGGTCAGACAGGTGTGCACTCTGATCCACACAATGGATGACACCATACTTACCACACACACGCACACATGCACGCACGCACACACACACACACACACACACACACACACACACACACACACACACACACACACACACACACACACACACACACACACACACACACTGATAGGGGCCCACTTGCCTGCAGCTGAGGCTGCCCAATGAAAGCCTGGCCCCCGGTCAGGAAGGGATTTACACCCCCAACTACCAAGCCCGGGTTCCCACCAGCTACACCAACCACGTTACCATTCAGGCCAGTGATCAGCCGTAGCTTCTGCAAAAGGGAAAATGAATCAAAGTTGTATTGAGATACAGTACACTAATTGCAGGTTCTTCTGGAGACAAAAGCACCAATGAAATGATTGACTTAAAGGTTGAAGTAAAGTGAAGACTTACCTTTCCCGAGGTGACCTATAATGACAAACAGCATTTATGTAATAACAATTACTTACTAACTTGGAACAAGAAATGCTGGTCTGCAGAAAACATGGAGTGTTTAGTACTTACATTAATAATAGCCACAGCTGCAGCGAGAAACACCAGGAGTTTCATTTTGCTATCTGAGTTTGAAAGCAAGACTGAGAATGTGGTACTGCTCTCTCTGTGTCTGAATGACAAGTACTGCCAGCAAAGAGGCCCTGGGCTTGAATTTATTCTCTACATGTTTACTGCATGTCCAATGGAAACCTTCATGATAATCCAAGTGTTTGTCACATCTTACAATCGTGTCATGCCACTGTCATCAACCAAGACAATACCGAAAGTCTACCACTACCATCATTGTGGTCTTTCACTGGTCAGTGTTTTGTTCTGTAATCCACGCACTCCGTGACCTGTAAACTAGATTGCGGCATAGGACGGCAAAACAGAGTTATTGTTGTTACAGATATTGCTGACATCACTTCCTCATTTTATTTTTAATGAGGGGTCAGCATTGTGCTTGGCTATGTCTTTCTGCCCATCAGTGATCAACGTGTTTTCATGCTCAGTCTAAGCTACCATGAGCTATGTCTTCAGCAATTATGTCATTAGGTATCGTGAGAAATAAACCTGATGAGATTTGCTGTCCCTCAAACTGCATGATTTCATGAGAGAGTAGCTATTTATTTATTTTCTCACTCTTTCAACACATAATATATAATATATATATAATATAATAATATAGGCCTAACTTGAACATTTCTTATTGAACTAAAGACACCAACATGTGAAACTAAACTAAACCAACACTGTAAACTTAACACCTAACAATCCTCGCTGGGAAATTTCATTTGGCAATGATGGTGCCACCAACTTATTTAGAAATACATATACTGTTTGTTTATGTTGATTCAGTTCCTGATACAGCACTTTTGCATGTTTTTGCATACTTTTGCACTTCAGAGTATGAAAAATCCTGTGCACTGTCCGTGCACATGCAACTACATATTTGATACAACATTTTGTTCATACTTACTGACCTTGGTGGGTTTACCTTTGATACAAAATATTTGTCAGTGAGACATTGTATGCTTTGTTTTTTCTCATTATTCCATATTACTCTACATTTATAAGTATGTGCAACATAAATACAGCTATGAAAATGGCAAATGTTCCATTACCTTCTTCCAAGCTACTCAAGATAAATGTTTACGATATGATAATTATTGCCATACTAAAGGTTTGGGACAGTCCATAAATAAAGATCCCAAATTAATCTAGTCCTGTATCATCAATTACCTCCAATAACATACACTAACATTTGTGCTATCAACTTCTGAATCACATCAATAACTTTAATTCTGACTTTTATGAAATTAACAACCTGTTCTGTTTTTGCCCACAAAACACTTATTTCAAATCCTCCTGTTGACATAGTTCTTACTGATTTGTGCATTCTGGAAATAAGGTTTGTTCATCTCATGTTAACCATTTTGTGGCATGAGGTGTTTTGTCCGCAAAATTATGGGGTGCTGCATGTGCCACGTTAAACGCATCTTATGTTGTGTGCAAAATGCCTTTTGTGCTAGCATGGGCCTGCCCAAATCTCTTAAACTTCTTATGATGCTGCCCAAAATTTGGTGTACAGTCTGACCAGTCTTCCAGTCTTCTCTGGGAAAGGCCTAATTGCGGCATCAGCAAAGGAGACATGCAGTCATTGGGTTAAGCCAGCCAGCCCAACTGGGAAACTCCAACTCCCATTGTCATTGGGACACAGCACTCCACAGCACACAAGTGAACACTGTAGGCCTACACAACGAAATTGCATTTATGCCTGACCCATGCAAGAGGACAGCCCCTAATGGCGCTCGAAAGGGAGCAGTGCGGCGGGACCATGCTCAGGGTACCTCAGTCATGGAGGAGGATGGGGGAGAGCACTGGTTAATTACTTCCCCCACCAACCTGGTGGGTCGGGAGTTGAACCGGCAACCTTTGGGCTACAAGTCTGACGCCCTACCCGCTTACCCATGACTGCCATAAGGACATAAGCAAGGTAGTGTCAATAAGTGGGGTATATGTTTAAATTACACAGTAAATTTTGCGGCGTTAATTCAACACTTAGAGAGTTCATTTAAGTCCAAATGATGTCAAATCAACTCTCTAAGTGTTAAATGAGCACTGCTGAATTTACTGTGTACAATGCATATACATACTAGGCCTACCAAATGAGCCATGTTCTTACAGTAACATTCAGAGCCAGATTGAGCCCACAACTGAGAGAAATCCTTTACATTGGCCAGATGTACGGTGTGTATATATATTTAATGTATAAGTGTTTCTAGCCTTGCTGATGTAGATGAAGGAGAGACGGTAAACCAGTCAGTGCTCGGACCACACGCCACACAAATTGGTCTACATGGCTGTCATTCCAGAAGGAAGCCTCTTCTAAATCGAATGTACAAGTAAGTCCGCAAACGGTATGCTGGATACAAGCAGACTAAGGATACTGGGACCATGTGGTCTGTTGAAACCAAGACCATTTTATTTTGACCAGATGGTGTCAAGCACGTGTTGTGATAGGCAGCCGAGAAGTGCAAAGACAAGTAGGCCTACTGTATACTGCCTTCTGTCAAGCATGGGGGTGGAGATGCTGGTTCGGTGCTGCATGAGTGCTGCCGGAGAGCTACAGTTCATTGAGGAAAACATGATTGCTGACATGAACTGTGACATACTTAAGTACGGCGTGAAATAAAGGGTTTTTAAATAACTCTCTTAGCTTGACACAGAATGCTTTGAATTCAATTTATCAGGACTAACCTAACTTGAAGGACTTACCACATGATCCCCTTCTATCTGGAGAAAAGACTACACCATTCACTATGATTGTTTTGTCTGTCAGGTGTGGTACTCTGGTTATCAGCACACTGCTCAGTTTACATCATTGTACTGACTGCTTTCTTGGCATATGCTGTACGGGAGTAGCCAGGCAGCGCCCTCCTAGTGACACAGCACCTTTGCCACTGCTAATAGTCAGGTCAAGAGCAGTGCAAGTACTTTCTGAGCTGCGGAGAACTCGGGAACTCCACCCACTTTGTCGGGAACCAATCAACTTTGATCACCTAAAATGGCTTGGGTAGAGGCGTGTTCAAAGCAGTGATGTGGTTTAAGCCGAGACATTCAATTAGGGCTAAGAAAATGTTTGGTTTCAAATTAGGCACAGCCTTTTCTGGCCTCGACCAGTAGCAAACCAAGGGAGGTGGGTTGGAAACATTAATTGTTATGCTGTAGGTCAGACCAAGTCTCAAAGAGATTTGAAAGTCGATGATAATCAGGCTAGTACGGGAGGAACACAATAGCAGCCCTGAAGTATACGGAGCTAGCAAAAGATGCTAAGCAATGTGTTTGAAAGGCTGTCATTTGTCCAGTGGAAGTTGGCTGCAGAAGCTTCGTGGGGAAGTCATCGTCAAGCTACTGAAGGATCTGGGGATTGGAGTCCAAGCCCAATTTCTCACCATCAAAGCCCTTTCAGAGCAAGCAAGTCGGTGGCTCTGACTGCAGAGGCGACACAACTCATGATGAGCCCTATGTAGGTGTAGTGGGTCCATCCTCCAAAGTGAAGGAGGGAGACCGCCTTATGACCATTATTTTACAGGGGTTTCTTTATCTCAATGTCATTCCTGTTACCAACTCAGGGGACACTGCAAAGTTATTTTTTTTTAAATAGATATTACACTTATACATGTTGACAACATTGTTAACTGCTACATTACTCCCAGAACCACATAACAATATGAAAATAATGTGGTTTCATCTATGATTAACATATAAAAGACAGCTTGAAAGACAACTTTTTACTGTGAGGGACAGGCCAAAATTCCTGTTTTGTTTTCTGTCAAAAACACACTTTAAAATGAGAAAATAACACTAAATTGCCTTATTTTTAATATTGGGTTGGTGAGAAAAATACATGTCAATATTGTGCTTTAAAAGGATGCATGTAATTACTAATTATTATTGTAATGATTTTATGGCCATTTATCTCTGGGACATGTGGATTTGGGAATATGTACCGATTCGGCGGAATCACCCATTAAATATTTCTGCCAGGACCCTTTATCCAAAGTATTCTGCAGCATGCATGCCATTCACTTAAGGATAATTTCTGGTGGTTTGTCCACCAAAACTTCCTTCAGTCTCCATATATGTCCACAGATGAGAAAGACAGCAGGGAATTCTGATTCTGTATAAATTAGACTTTCTCATCTGAGAAATGACATACTCTTCATTATTTATATCAGCATTAACTGTATTAACTTAATTTTATTTCATTATCCATTATCCTGAATGTCAGTGTGTACCAAGAGTAATTATGTTTTATTTAGGCTACCACATCCTGACAATTCGCTGCTAATCAAATGAAATCTAAAAATGTGCTGACTTGAAGAAGCAGATGCTTTATCCTTGTGGTGGCTCCATCTGCCCCAGGTGGGCTGCTATCACACACACACACACACACACACACACACACACACACACACACACACACACACACACACACACACACACACACACACACACACACACACACACACACACACACACACACACACACACACACACACACACACACACACACACACACACACATATTGTAGCCTACACACAAGCCACAATATAGCTTAGGTAGTCTGGCCAAGAGCTGTAAGTAAACACTACCTGTCACTGCGGTCGATGAAGTCATTGTTTGTGGTGGAGTTTAATTACATAGGCTCCTTTCATTCTGATGATTCATCCATTTATTTAGGCTTGTAACCCTACTCATCTAGGCAGTATGTTATGGTTCACATATACTATATGCATGTTTGTTTTAAAACAAAGTATTTGCCATTGTTTAACCCATTGTGTCCTGGAGCGACATATAGGCCTACATGTACGCTGCATTCAGGTTCTTGAGATTTGCACTGTTTTATTAAAATTGTGGGTAAGTTAGAGCTGAATGAACACATTCTAGTGCAAAATGAAGGTTATAGCTTTTAAATGCAACTCATTTCGTGTTTTAATGTGCTTGGGAGGTATTGAGATATTTAGGTTTCAATAGGGAGAGGGCACCTTTTCCCAAAAAGGGCTTAGGCTAAAATGGGTTAAATAATGCATATGTAATGCATATGTTTCACTGTGAGTTTCAGGCAATAACTGCATGGGACAGAACATTTTTTTTTTTTTCAAAAGACTTTATTTATTTTTTTCCTCTAAACTGTGTTTTTACTGCGTGAAAACACATCATCTATCACAGCTGTTTACTAGAGGTTCCCCTTCTGCCTCTTCTTTATTTCAGCATCATCGTTGTGATCACCTAGAAGAGACGGAAAGAATAGAATAGAAAACAGAGATAGTCACAGCAAACAATGCCTCACCTATTGTCTCTTTTGTGTGCCAGGTGTACATTGGCTGTGGAGAACAGCATTAGCTCAGAGCTGAGCCCAGAAGGAGAGTTCATGTTCAAGCATGTTAGTCAATGACAAAAGACCAACAAAGGTCGGTGTCTGCGCCTGAACTTAATACTCGTGTATTGCTTGGTGCGTGCACTCCCAAGAAGTAGTAATCACTCAAGATAATGGAAAAAAGGAGGCGCACACAAGACTTGTGTGAAAAAGTGTATTGAAGCCGAAATTAAACAACAGAAGTCTAAGGTTAACTGTTTCTCCTGTTAACCTTAGACTTCTGTTTTTCGGCTTCAATACACTTTTTCACACATGTCTTGTGTGCGCCTCCTTTTTTCCATTATCTCGAGCATGTTATTCGGCAGCAGAGCCCAGAAAAGAAACAACATTGTCACCACAGCAACAGCATGACATGAAGGTACAGTTCCCAAAACTCACCAGATTCTCCTCAAACAGTTTTCCTCTGGGGAGTGATCGAGAGCTAAACATATCACCAGAAACAGAGAGACAGGTGTTAGAAAATATATTTCAATGAAAATATCTTTCAAAGGTTATTTATGAGCCAGAGGTGTGTGGTATAGGCCTACCTTGAGTCTCTCAGCTAGTGTCATTGGTCTCATGGCTGGAGTTGTGGCCACCTGGATGATCAAATATCATATACACATTTAACATAAAGGTAATATAACAAATCAGCACAAAACAAGTTATTGGGTTAACTTCAGAAAGTAGTCATTGTTAAATAAAACTCCATTTTCATTGTCATTGTATGCATTGCTTTCACCTTGGGCTGAGAGGTTGTTGGAAAGGGGTCCAGGCTGTCCATGACAGAATGCTGGATCATAACGAGAAGAGAGAGGTTACTGGTTAATGAGCTGATGCACCGAAGATCACAATAAATTGATGTGCACCACAGCGGTGTGCACAGATTTGTTTTTCTCCATAGAGCACAACAGTACCTTCACCCGAGCCTTGGCCGCTACGGCTGCTCCCTGCCCTTGCCCTTGCCCTTGCCCTCCTGCCCCCTGCTGGAGATTACTTGGCACTCCCAGGGGCAAAAACTGCAAAACAAATTCACACATTCATTCATTCATTCATATTTTGTCTCTTACAAAGACAGAGGAAAGGAACTCAACTTTAATCCTCTGAATTATCCAAGAATGTTTAAATGAGATGTAGTCAGCTATACATACATTTAATCAAGGACACTGTGACTGTGTGACCAACCAACATACAAAACAGTTTTCACAGTGACTGACAGCCTAGGCCCAATGACTGTTTACGAGGGCGAGGTAAGATTACAATTTGTTTATGCTTTAATTAGGACCTGCACTTGCTGTCCAGCTGCCATCATTGGGAACTGCACTCCTCCCATGCCCATGCCCATCCCCATCGCGTTAGCCTGCGGCACCATGGCAAACAGCGGCAGAGCCTGCAACAAGAGACAACGTCAGTTTGGCAACATCTCAGTTTCGCCACAGTGCAGTGGTGTAGTCTACGTAGAACGCGGGTATACGGAGTATATCGACTTCAAAATTTCAGGGATTTCAATATACCCACTTAAAATTGATTGACCCATTATTTTGAATAACACAAATATATAGAGTATACCCACTTCAAAAAATGCTCAAATATACAGTAGCCTATACCCACCACAAAAAAGTAGACTACACCACTGCCACAGTTCATTCATTCAAAGTATTTAAACGTTTTCTCATGTTTCACATTTGTTACGCTTGAAAGGGCTTCACCGTAATGTAGTGGCTTACATTTTGTGGCAGTTGGGGCTGCCCCTGGAAAGGGATGCCCTGCCCCTGGAAAGGGATGCCCTGCCCCTGGAAAGGGATGCCCTGCCCCTGGAAAGGGATACCTTGCCCCTGGAAAGGGATGCCTTGCCCCTGGAAAGGGATGCCTGCTCCCTGCAGTGGGATGCCTGGTCCCTGAAAGCCTCCCATGGGGCCCTGGTTCACCGGGCCGGCGGGCTGCTGCTGCTGCTGCTGCTGCTGCTGTGGGAGGAGCAGGGCGCCAACTGGCACCAGCTGACAAAACAGTTTCCCGGGCGATGATGTTAGATTGTGTTGACGTTGTGATTTCCTCGCTTATATTGACACAAAAAAAGTGTCTGAAGAGTGTTAACTCCTCTGTGCCAAGTTGGTTGAGACGTGAGTGAGCTGATAACAAGTCAGTACGGAAGACAGATTTTTCACTGGTCCACACACTTCTAAGAGGCAGGCTACACGGCTGCGATTTACATTATAACCGATTATTTTGCTTATCGTTTGGCTGTCGCAGCCATACTTAGCCAGCATTCTGGGTAGCCATAAGCGATATTTTAAAGCCCACTTCCAATTTCAACATTGGATTGTACTTTAGAAAAACACACACACACACACACACACACACACACACACACACACACACACACACACACACACACACACACACACACACACACACACACACACACACACACACACACACACACACACACACACACACACACAGTGTCACACACACAGGGTGACATGATGAAATGACCAAGTTCTGAGCACAGTATAACGACTTTGGACTTCACCCGAGGAAGCTGTCCATTCATGATGAGTCCATTGAGCATCCCCGTATTCCCACCATTGCCTGCCATGCCCCCTTTCATCATTCCTCCTCCTCCACCTCCTCCTCCTCCGCCGCCTCCTCCTTTTACCTCCTGCAGGGATACAGCACTTAAAAGCATGAAATGCAGTGACACAGAAAAAAAAGGCTAATGCATCATTTAGGACTCATTGTTGTTTCTAGGAGTTAACAATGTTTACCGTACGTTGAATTTTAAATGAAATGATAACTCGTGTGAATAAACACTGCAATGTACTGTATTGCATACAAAATTGACTGTCCATACTGTACCTCGCCACTTCCCGATCCCCCTGCCTGTACCTAAACGTCAGGAAAACAAGAAATTCTGCATCATGAGTTCAACCTAGACTAGAGAAAGAAAGAAAATATGGACTTGTAGAAAGAGAACAATAAGCCAGCTTCTCCCTGCTGTAGCATACCATGGAGGCCAGGGATGGGAAAAGAATCCACAGGTAACAGATCATGTTGTTTTTCACCTGAAAAATAACGAGCAAAAATTGTGAAATTAGTCTATATTTTGAAACCGTGTCTAGTTCAATTAAGAAACCGTTGACATTGTGTGGAACTATTTAAGATGCTCCTTTACCTCCGACGGGATACGATCAACGCTGCCTGTACAGAACTACCTCTTCTGAAGCAGCCTGCTTCTTATAAAGGGCATTTCCCCCTCTGAAGTCTGTCCAGACAATGTCACTGTCACTTTTGACAAATCCTTTTTGACCAGAACAGGGTGACCACTAATGAGCGATGATGTTAGTTATCAGACAGCAGGCTGTGTGAAGCGCCCTGTCCTGTCAAGACCACAGGCTGCAGAAAAGCTAAACGGGCCAATTAACAGTTAACCTTCCCAAACAGCAGAGATCATGTGAAGATGACATCAATGTCTAGCATGTATGGCATGTCCAGCTGAGGTTGCAGGACGGTGGACCTCAACCTATGCAGCTGAGTGAGCTCCACCACGAGGCAGAGAACAACACATAATAATTATGTTGATTTTGTTTTTGTTTCTTCCAAGTTATCCGAATAAGCACTTCTGAACTTGTTAAGTCATTACATTCTAAACCATGGAAAGGATGAAAAAAGATAAGTGATTGGTCAAGGCTTAAATCACGGC